>NW_027526295.1:39013928-39088715 GCF_048455015.1 Haemaphysalis longicornis
TGAATTTGCACCAGATTGCGACCCGCACCATAATGAGGCAACCGCTTCTAAATTGGTCGTGAGCGAAGATGCAAAAATTTCGCCGCACTGCTCGGTTTCCGTGCCCCTGCGCTGTGCGTGCACTGCTGACACAATCGTGCTTTTTACGCCGTCCGACCTCTTCATCCGACGGAGACGTCTTCCGCTGCCGTCCGCTCTGTTAACGACCCATGCTGGTACGAGCCGCGTGATTGTTAGTAACTGGTCCTCGGATGAAATTTCGCTGCTACAGGGCGAGACTATCGGGTGGATTTAGCCTGTCGAGCCAAGTGCTGTCATCGATGTTCCTGACGATACTCCCATTATCACTCATGTCGCAGAATTGAGTGCTACATCCGAAGCAGAGGTTTTACCATCCAACGTTATCAATCAGTCTATCGATGGAGATCTCACGCCCACACAACGAGATCAACTGCTGGCCCTCCTCCATCGGTTTCGCTTGTCTTTTGACTGCTTGAAAGCTCCGCTAAGTGAAACATCAACAGTCGAACACACGATTGACACTGGCTCGCACCCGCCACTACGACAACGACCTTATCGCCTTTCCCACAAAGAACGACGTACGATCGATGAAAACGTGGATGACATGCTTGAGCGAGGCGTCATTAGGCCCTCCAACAGTCCTTGGGCGTCTCCCGTAGTCCTTGTGACCAAGAAGGACGGTTCGATACGCTTTTGCGTCGACTATCGGCGCCTCAATAAGATAAGTGGAAAGGATGTCTACCCTCTCCCGCGTATAGATGACGCCGTCGACTTTCTGCAGGATGCCGAATATTTCTCGTCGCTCGACTTGTGCTCCGGGTACTGGCAGGTACCTATGGCCGAGGCTGATCGCGCAAAGACGGCTTTCATAACACCTGACGGCCTGTATGAGTTTAATGTGATGCCGTTCGGCCTTTGTAATGCGCCTGCCACTTTCGAGCGCATGATGGACAGCATTTTGCGCAAACTAAAATGGAAAGCATGCCTGTGCTACCTTGACGACATCGTCGTTGTTTCTCCGGATTTCGAGACACATTTACGCCGATTAGAACCAGTTTTAACTTGTCTTGCCGACGCAAAGCTGCAGCTCAACCTCAAGAAATGTCGCTTCGCCGCTCGCCAGCTCACTATTTTGGGACACGTCGTTTCGAAGGATGGAGTTCTACCCAACACGTCTAAGCTGAAGGCAGTTGCGGAGTTCCCGAAGCCGACATCTACGAAGGCCCTCAGGAGCTTCCTCGGACTGTGTTCTTACTTCAGGCGCTTCGTCCGCAACTTTGCGACCATCGTTGCACCATTGACGCAGCTTCTGTCCGGTACCTCTAAAGAGCTCACTTCGTGGTCCCCTGCTTGTGAAAACGCGTTCGCGACATTGCGGAAGCTTCTTTCGTCGCCACCCGTCATGCGGCATTTCGACCCGAACGCCCCCACTCAGGTTCACACTGATGCCAGCGGCGTTGGTCTTGGGGCTGTGCTTGCTCAGCGAAAATCGGGCTTTGACGAGTACGTTGTCGCCTAGCTAGCCCTACCCTTACAAAGGCTGAGGCAAACTACTCCGTCACGAAGAAAGAGTGTTTGGCCATAGTTTGGGCACTAGATAAGTTCCGACCTTACTTGTACGGCCTCCCTTTCGACGTCGTCACAGACCATCATTCGCTCTTCCGGTTGTTCACACTAAAAGTTCCGTCTGGACGGCTAGCTCGCCTGGCTTTACGGCTACAAGAGTACGACATACGTGTCATATATCCGTCTGGCCGCAAACATTCCGACGCTGATGCCTTATCCCGTTCTCCAGTGTCACCAGAGAATGCCTGCATCCTGCCTGACGACGCTGTTGTGTCCCCTCTCTCTCGCACTGACATGCCCTCTGAACCACGCACAAGGACCCATGGATTGCTTCGCTCATCTCCTTGCCCTCGGACGTCTCCCGTACTGAACAACCTCGGGCCCTGCGCAGACAAGCTATGCATTTCATGCTTCGTGACGGGTTGCTCTACCGGCGGAATTACCTCAACGAAGGGCGGAAGTGGCTGCTCGTAATTCCTCGGCACCTTCGCACCGACATTTGCGCATCGCTTCATGCCGACCGAACGTGTGCCCACGCTGGCTTGTTAAAAACATACCACCGTGTCCGTCTCCGCTATTACTGGCGTGGCATGTACACCTTTGTGCGCAAGTACGTTAGGTCATGCACTACTTGCCAGCGTCGCAAGTCTTCGCCTTCCAGCTCGGTGGGTCCACTGCAGCCGCTTCCTTGCCCGGAGAAACCATTTTACCGTGTTGGTATAGACCTGTATGAACCTTTGCCCAACACAGTCTCCGGCAACCGATGGGTTATCGTCGCCGTCGATCACCTGACGCGCTATGCCAAAACTGCGGCTCTGCCTGCCGCCACAGCACGAGACGTCTCCTCTTTTATCATACGGCGCTTCCTTCTGCGGCATGGGGCGCCTCGTGAGCTCCTCAGCGACAGGGGACGTGTGTTTGTGTCAGACGTCATTCGTGCCCTCCTCGCTGAGTGCCGTGTTGTCCATCGAACAAGTACAGCGTACCATCCACAGACAAACGGCCTCACTGAGCGCTTCAACCGCACCCTCGGCGACATGCTGTCGATGTACATCTCAGCGGATCACGACGACTGGGACCTTGTGCTGCCATACGTGACCTATGCGTACAATACAGCCATTCAGGCCACAACAGGTTTCTCGCCCTTCTTCCTCCTGTATGGTCGTGAGCCGTCATGTACCCTCGATACGGTTCTCCCCTACCGACCGGATCGCTCCGAGTGCTCCCCAGCTTCTGAAGCTGCCAATTACGCGGAAGAATGCCACCAGCTTGCAAGGTCTTTTACGACTGAAGATCAGTTGCATCACAAATCTCGGCACGACGACACAGCTACCCACCCGACGTATACTCCAGGATCTCTGGTCTGGCTGTGGATTCCCTCCACCACACCAGGATTGTGTACCAAGCTTCTTTCTCGGTTTCACGGACCCTACCGTGTCCTCGAACGGACGTCACCAGTGAACTACGTCGTAGAGCCCATGACACCTTCCACAGACCTCCGTCGCCGCGGGAAGGAGACTGTTCATGTCCAGCGTTTGAAGCCGTATTATGACCCCCTAGGGTCGTGCTCCCCGTGACACGCCAGGATGGCGCTTTATTCCCCGGGGGGTAGTTGTAATGAGGTAACGCGCGCTGCAATAATTAGGAACTGCGGACAATTCCTTGTAATGGCTATGTGCCATCGATCATCGCCATGTTGCTAGCAGCCAACCAGCCGCTCCTGTGAACGAAGAAGAAGCTCGGTCTGCGCGGCTTGACCGGGTGTGACCGTTGGTCGGCTCTCTCGCTCTCTGTGGTTCGGGACCTCTGCGACCGTCTGCATCTACCAGCCAATAAACCCCCTTTCAATATATATATATATATATATATATATATATATATATATATAGTAAGGAAATGAGGGGCTCGTTGAGGAAATACAGAAAGATAGGTCAGCAGTCTACAACGCCAAAGGGGGCATAGGGGTGTGGTTAGGCTCTTTTCTTTTTCACTACGGTTAATGAAGTAAACATTTTTTTTAATATACAGAAGAAAGAAAGAAAGAAAAACACGCGCCCAGAGTGGGGAACGAACCCACGCCTTTCGATTACATGTCGAATGCCTTACCAATTATATATATATATATATATATATATATATATATATATATATATATATATATATATATATATATATAACACAGAAATAAGGGTTGGCAGTCGAGAAAACCTCGGAAAGCAAAGGGGAGGATGTGGTAGATCATTGAAACAGATTAAGAATTTGGAAAGAAAGAAAGAAAGTGAAGAAAAAATGCCCGCCAGGTGGGATCCGAACCCACGACCTCCAGAATACCGGTCTGGTGGAGGTCGTGGGTTCGGATCCCACCTGGCGGGCATTTTTTCTTCACTTTCTTTCTTTCTTTCCAAATTCTTAATCTGTTTCAATGATCTACCACATCCTCCCCTTTGCTTTCCGAGGTTTTCTCGACTGCCAACCCTTATTTCTGTGTTATTTTCAACGAGCCCCTCATTTCCTATTCTGATTCGCTACATGCATAGCGAGGGCCTCTGTTCTGGCAGTCTTGTTGCCAAAGGGAGCTTAAGAGGGTTCAAAGCTGGTCGACCACTCTGGACATGTCGTAGACACTCGAGTCACGACCCGGGGGTTAAAAAGAAGGTCCCCTTCACCCCGATTAGTCCGAATGGCGCTGGCTACCAGCCCCAAGCACAGGAAACAAACATACGTAACATAAATACCCCAGAAAGTGAATGGGAAAATCGCCCCGCCGGTAGCGTAGTGGTTATCGCACCAGACCGGTATTCTGGAGGTCGTGGGTTCGGATCCCACCTGGCGGGCATTTTTTCTTCACTTTCTTTCTTTCTTTCCAAATTCCTAATCTGTTTCAATGATCTACCACATCCTCCCCTTTGCTTTCCGAGGTTTTCTCGACTGCCAACCCTTATTTCTGTGTTATTTTCAACGAGCCCCTCATTTCCTATTCTGATTCGCTATATATATATATATATATATATATATAGATATATATATATATATATATATATATGTATGTATATATATATATTATATATATATTATATTATATATATTATATATATTGTAATGGAGATAGTAGTCTCCGACACGACGACATACCTTGCGGTTAGTGTGCGCCAATCTCCCCTGTACAACCGACGGGGTATGTACCGGAGGAAGGACTACTATGGGCCGCATGATGATGGCAGGTGCAAGGTGCTACGCGAGAGAAGAAGAGGCACGGTCAGCATCGTGTGGCTCGCTCTAAGAGAACGTACCGAGACATCGGTCTGCGCTGCCTTACCCGTCTCTGGTCTCTGCCTCTTTCCAAGCGTCTTGCCGGTCCCCAGCTATAATCCCCCTTACAATATATATATATATATATATATATATATATATATATATATAGATATATATATATATATATCTATATTGCACGAAGTAAAAGACGGCGCAAATGTTTCTGGAACCGTCGATTTACGCCCAGAACATTGCAGATAAACGAAGTTTATTCTGAGCTAGTGATGTTAGGGCGGAGCAGTCTGCATATCTGAATGATATAGCCCGCGCGTTATAACAATTAAGAATGGAAGACGCGCTTCGCTTGGAACGCGGATAACAGACTCTGACGTGGACGGGCAATAAAAACAAACAATAAATGAACTTATCCATACATGGTTCGCCGCAAAATATATTGTAATGAAGACAGTCGACGCACCCCTAGCCGGTTCGGGTAGTTTATACGCAAGGCGGAGCCGATGGGAACGCAGGTCCGAGCGTTAAGATCACCAAGCTAGTTTTCTGGCGCATGCATCTCTTGGGGGTCATTTTCTTCCCGGACACCTCTTTGCGGATATACCCTTTTGTTGGTTGGACATAAGCCTTCATCGTCTATACTGGTGAGGTGCACACCCCAATGGCTTGATGGCCTGTCGCGTCCTTTCATTAACCTCGCTACAATCGCCGCGCTGCAAAAGGAGCCAACCTGGTGAGTTAGGGTGATGTCGACACCAGCGGGCCGTCGAAAGGTTCGAGTCTGTCAACGTGGTATTTTTCACGGCACGGCGGAAAATCTCGGAGGACGGAGTGACTGACTGACAAAGTAGTTCACTGGCGAGGTGCGGGCGATCGCTTTGTATGGACCTTGATAATTGGCTACCAATTTTTCGGAGAGAGCGGGTGTTGTGCAGGGCACCCAAAGCCACAATGCGAACCAGGATCAGATGTCTTAGGGTGGAGACACCACGACGATGCTTCTGGTGCTGTTGGTGAGCAGTTGTAGGAGGGGAAAGTTGTTGACATTCTTTGGCGTGCTGCCCCATTTGTGAATCCGGTGTGTACTCTGTGGCATCACGGTTGGAAGGGGGTGTGGTATCACGGGCGCATGTTGGTTCACGTCCGTAAAGAAGAAAACCAAGGAAAATTCCAATCTTCGCCTGCGTAGCCGTATTGTACGGCTACGTTATAACCGGGAGCATGAGGTCCCAACTAAAGTGGTCTGATGACAAATATATAGAAAGCATGTCGGCCAGGGTGCGGTTAAATAGTTCTGTGAGCCAATTCGTCTGCGGGTAGTATGATGAGCTGGTATGATGAACCACGTGACAATCGGCAAGGCGTGCTTTCACGTCTTCCGATAAGAAGACCCATCCTCGATCACTCACGAGCTCCCGAGGCGCCCCGAGCCGAAGGACAGAGACGTAATAGAAAAGTGGCTACGCCATGAGACATGAACGTGGACAGTGTAGTGGTTTCAGCATACCTTGTCAGGTGGTCAAACCAAACAATTATCCGTGAGTGGCCCGCTTCGTCGAACTGTGGCTGGGTTGGTTAAAATGCTGGGCTACAGCTATAGAGGATTTGTTTAGAGTATCTGCCCGGTTACCGTTAAGACGTAGGCTCATAGGTTGACTCGTGTCGCCTATATAATGTTTGTGGCGCATTGAGCCTTCCAACATATACACAATGTTGAATGAAGTGCACGTAAAACTTGAATTATTCTTGCGGACATAATTACTGACTGTGCTTTTTACAATGCAGTCTGTCTCCAGGTGCCTGCAAGTCTAGCATCTGGGACGGGAGCAGCAGGCTATGACTGGTTGCTTTGAAGGCCCTGTTTTAGCATGTACAAAAATATTTTTTTAGATTCTTGTTTCTCCGATAGGTAAGCCAACGTGCTTCGGGAAGGTCTTTTTAAGTCGGTCGTTACTGGCTAAAATGGAGTAGTATATCCGTAGTATATTGTTCACGTTTGGGAGGGCGTTTGAAAATTTAGTTATTAGGGCAGGCGGCCTGGCGCTTAAGTATTGTCGCTCTTTGTTGAGCATGTCATCCCTTTTGAGATTAGATGCACGTTGGTGCGCCTCATCGAGCGACCTTTTGGGGTGGTTACTTTTCATAAAGGTGGACTTTTAGTTTGTCTAGATGATTTGCGTAGTCACTGTCATCACTGCATACTCTTCTAAGCCTGGTGGCTTGTCCTACAAAGATCCCTTGCTTGCAGTGTCTCGGGTGATGGCTATTATAATCTAGGTACTGCTGCCTGCCTGTTGGTTTTCTAAAAAGCGTGGTTTTATTTTCCGTTGTCTAGAATGATGGTAGAATCCAGGAAGTTCGCTTCTTTTTCAGAATACTGGCAGGATAATTTCATAGTCGGAAGCAAGCAATTGAGACGAGATATAAATGTTTGTAGAGTGCCGTGACCGTGTTCCCAAATAAAGAAGATGTCTTCTATATAGCGGAAGTATACCTGAGGTTTATGCGGAAAAGAGCTTAATAGGGTGGCTTGAGGTTGCCCCATGAAAATATTGGTATAGGTCGGCGCGAATTGGGTAACCATGCTGGTTTCAAAAGCTTGCAAAAAGTAAGACGAGTCAAATTCAAAATATTTGAGAGTTAAAACTGGTTTTAACAAAGTTATATACACTTCTGGAGCAGGTTGGTGCGCGTTCTCTGATAAAGCTTTTGAAGTAGCTCTTCGATCCCTTCGAAGGAAGGGATGTTTGTATACAATGCGGCAACGTCAAGAGTAACAAGGAAGGTTCCACTGGGTAATTACCTATCCGACATTGCGGCTCTTCTTCCTTCATCCGTTCAGGACACCCCCCCCCCCCTTCCTGGGCATAATATAAGAGATAAATAAATTTGGGAGCGTGGACTGCCGGGCACCTTACAAAATAACCCGGAAAGACGTCTATCCTATGCCAGGAATTGACGACACTTTCGACAGGCTACACGCCGCAGAATATTTCTCCAGTCCCGATCTTCGGTCAGGATATTGGCAGATTTACATTGCCGAAGCCGATAACGAAAAGAAAAAGCCTGCATTCCACCGGGCGGACTATACGAGTTCAACGTGATGCCGTTTAGAATATGCAACGCTCCGGCCACCTTTGAGCGCATGATCGATACTGTACTGCGTGGCTTGCAGTTCAAGACTTCCCTATGTTATCTAGATGATGTCATTTTTTTGTCCACTTTCGCTGAATACCTTCAACGTCTGCGTGAAGTCCTTACCTGCGTGTGCGAAGCTTGTTTACAACTGAACACCACGAAATTTCGCTTTGCCAGTACGTCAATCAGTCTTGGGCCACGTTGTAAGTAAGGAAGGTATACGTCCAGATCCAGACAAGATCAATGCGGTTCTAAAGTTTTCCCGGCCTGTTCATCAGCAACAGCTAAGGAGTTTCCTGGGCTTGGCTTCCTATTTCCATCGCTCCTTTCGACATTTTGCCGCAATGGCCTCCCCCTCTAACAAATTACTCACAACTGGAACTCCATTCGTATGGACCGAAGACAGCGAAAAAGTTTTCCAAACCCTGAAACAAGCTTTCACTTCTTGGCCAGTGCTCTACCACTTCCATGAGTCGGCACCCAGTATTCTTCACATCGATGCCAGTGGAGACGGTCTTGGTGCTGTCCTTCTTCAGTGTGCGGATGCCTCATCGGAGCGAGTGGCTGACTATGCACTATGCAATCCGCACTTTGACTCCCATGAGAAGAACTACAGCATAGCTGAAAAAGAGAGCCTAGCCGATGTCTGGACTGTGCAAAAATTTCGTCCCTATTTGAATTTCTGCTATTTCTCAGTGGTAACAGACCATCACGCCCTTTGTTTTTTGTCCTCCCTCAACAACCTATCAGGGCATCTTGGCCGCTGGATACTCCATCTACAGGAATATGACTTCACTGTGACTTACAAGTCAGGAAGAAAGCACAACGATGCCGACGATCTTGCCCGTTGCCCGCAGCCCATCGCGCACTGGCTACAGCCATCGACCTAAAGAAACTAATCGCCTTCTATAACTTCGCTGGCGTGGCCCACTACTGCCCCTTCGTAAAGTGCCGGTCAAGATATCCTACCAAACCATCTTTCTCTCCAGCAAGCCTACCCGTACTGCCGACGACTACTGGACCTTCTCGACAGTTTGACGTGTCTAACTAAGAGCCGAACGCGCCGCCAAATAAGCAACTCTCACCTTTTCAATGGTGTAGTTCTTTACCGCCACAATTACCACCCTACCGGAGACCGATGGGTTACAGTCGCCCCTGGCGGTCTTCAAGCCTACATCCTGGAAGTTTTTGACGATTACGCCACAGCTGGCCGTCTTGCTTCCCACAAGACGTACGACCGCATCAAAAGCAGATGCTTTCTGCCAGGCCTTTCCTCAAGCGTCGCTAGATATGTTGCGTCCTGCCCTTCATGCAGCCTCGTAAACACATGACCTCAGCCACTATCGGTATGCTACACTAGCTGCCTTGTCACTCTGCCCCATTCGAAGTTGTAGGCATCGTTAGTATGGACCTTTACCTTTCTCTGCGACTGGTCGTCGGTAGACTGTGACCGCTGTCGATCACTTGCCGCGGTATGCACAAACGGCCCCTCTGCGGACCGGCTGCGCTTCTGAGGTCACAAATTTCTTCCTGCACGCCATTTAATTACGACATGGACCACGTCGTACTCTTTTAGGTGATCGTGGCCGAACTTTTCTGTCAGCAGTTCTTGAGGAATTTCTTCAGGATGCTGGTACTTCCCACAAAACCAAGCCGACCTATTATCCACAGAGAAATGAGCCAACAGAACAGCTTCATTGTATCCTTTCCGATATGATTTCTCGTTTACGGCGGCCACCAACCGTGTAATATAGACTCATCTTTATTTCCTGTCCCCTGGATACCACAGGCAGCATTACTGCTAAATTTGGTCCTCGGCTAGCGCAGTGCCGGAACCTCGCACGATTGAACACCGAGTCCTGCGAAAAAGACCGCAAGCCTCGCTATGACGCAGACGTCCGGGAAGTTACATGCAACCCTGGGGATGAGGGACTGCTTTTGACGCCGCTCCTCGCACCAGGACTCTGTGAAAAGTTTATGCCGCGCTTTATGGGTCCGAACACCGTGCTACAGCGAACCTCTCCCGTCAGCTACGTCGTTGCTCCCACTTGTGGCGTCACTGACCGACGGTGCCCTGGCGTCCAATCAGTCCATGTTTCGCATAAATCCCTTTCGGCGCAGGTCATCCTCCCTTTGACGGCCAGCATGGCCAATTCAGCTGCCGGTGAAACTAGTGTGAGCGCTGTTTTTACAGTGACTGCTTGAGTGGGCCTTCTTTATATTGCGTCCAAACAATATCATCAGCATCATCTCATCCCACGCATCGTTTGTTGTCATCATCATATCCCTGGCCTTGCATTACCATAATCATCATCGGATTTCATCGGTTATGTGGGCAGCTTGGTAAAGACCGCCGGAAAAAACGCCGCCCTGCCTTCGGTCTGCATCTCTGATTTTCTGCCTCAATATATAATAAACAAGTCGGATACACAGCGAGAACAACAACAAAGAATGTTTACTCACGTAGTGGCAATGGGACTTGCCTTCACCAGACTACGGTGACATGACGTTGCTGCCACAAATATTTGGAAGGAATTTCATATATAGCTATGCATAAAACTGTGAGCAGGAGGCGAAGGTATTTCGGAAAGGGAGAGTATGCAAACAGTCGAGGTATGCCCGAGGTACAACAACAACAACAACAACAAAAACAAACACGGAAGGGAAAAAAGGGAGGGGTTGAATTACCAAGGCAACTCTCAATATTGCACAACGACATGGCAATGCACGTCGCGTGGGCTGCTAGATGAGACTCCAGGGAAGCGTGGACAATTGCAGTTTTAAAAAGAAGGAAAATATACACAATAGGGTATTGAGTGAGTGTGGAGACGGGTTCAGGCGGATTCATAAAAGCATAAAGGAAGACTATATTTTCCGTGTGGCTAATGCTAATGGAAAAAATAGATACTGCGCACAAAAGTGCATTGCAGAGTGGCCTAGCAACCGAAGACGAAACAGATAGGGTCCGCAGATTACAAATTGGTGGGAGGTTGAAAAGTGGTGGGGGGAACGCGGCCTACTTCCAAAGGAAAAATCGCATTGTTGAGCAGCGTTAAGCTAACAAAGGTGATTTACTTGGACAGTTTGTGCGAATTCTGATAGGACACTCATGGGTAGGGTTCATGAACAACATGATAAAAATTATCAGGTAGAAAATTTTAATCGATAGATAAGCACGTTGATTTTTATGTAACTTTGATTAGAACCACGCGTCGCTCCCTAAATTTATAAATGACAAACAATTCCCGAAACTCCCATTAGTGGTATTATTCGTTGAAAAGTTTAGCGGTCAGTTTCTTTGCCTGGCAACACTAGAAAACGCCACAGACAGGGCCGATGCACCAAGGAACCGGCGCGGCTCGGGCCAATGCGCGCGCACACCGAAGAAAAAAAAACACCGGCGTGTGTCATCTGCTCCGTTACAATCCGAGTCTAAACGGTGGCGTCAGCAGAGATATTATTATTCGCACTCACATTGAACTCGAGGGAATACTGTGCGTTCGGTGAGGTAGAGCTTGTATCGTGAAACAGTCGTGTGTTTCACAGTCGTACTTCGGATGGGCAAGTAACGCCATCCCGCGGAGCCCGACGTAACGAGTGACCGCGCACCACGGCCGGCCTAGAGCGGCGGCGCGCGCTGTGTTTATACGGCCTTCGCAGCGGGGGCGGCGGTGGCCAGAATAATTCAGCCCCGTCTCGACGTAAAGTTCCGCTACCAACGCGCGCACGCCGCTGCTCTAGACTGGCCGTGAGCGCACTCCCACGGTTGGTTGCATGGAGGAGAAGAGGGGTGCCTGATCTGCGGGCCGTGCGCACAACCTCGCCTAGCAGCAGACGCTTGGCCACAGATATGGCGGCACACGCTTGGTTGCCTGCATGCATTCCGGGCTATTGAATACCGGCTATAAAGCAGATTCTAAGATTGCTGGTGTAAGGTATGCAAAAGCATGACGGGGCTCGGACACACATCTTGGAATAGGACAATAAGTACAAAATTTTGCATGAGAACGGTGATTATTGAACAATATTTGAAAGGGCGTTTCAGTTTAGCCGGTATATTGTTGCCTACAAATAGTGCACTCTAGCCGGTATAAGAATAGTGTAGTCACCATTGAAGTTACGGTTTGCTATTACGTAATTTTCAGAAGCCGTGCTCGTGGCACGCTGTGTGGTGGTCATCCGTGGCCATACCTTATAACGAGGTATATTATGGGGCACGCAACCAGTTTCCGGTCGGCTGATACGAGAGTTAGGAAGGAAGTCACCTAAATTCTTATTCAACCGGTACACAACGTTTGGTGGTACGGCAATTACACTTTTTAAGCATTCACTTTGGGTTAGGATATTGTGATTTTTCACAGTACGGTTGACACTCTTGAAGCGAAGGCTGACTGGTTAAAAACGAAGTTTGTTTGCGGATTAACGTTCGGTCTTCCTCTTCTAAAGATTTCGTTACTATCTTATAACTTGGCTCGCACAAAAGCGTTATCGATAACTTGTTCCGGGTATTTTTTATTAAGGATGGCGGATTATTTTTTTTGACAGTTTGAGTCAAAATTGGCTTGGTTTGTGCTAATTGTCCGGAAACGGTGGGCTCGACTATAAGGTATTGCTGTCTTAGAGTGTCTGAGATGGCTACTTCTGGAAGTGCAAATACTACCTCGTGTCTATCTGTTTTCTATACACTTTTGTTTGAAGCCGACTTTGCGAAGTAGTAATGGTGACGTCCAGAAAGTTTACACTGTGTTCCGGTTACGAATGAGCAAAGAAAATACTAGAACGGGCTAGCTTAAATGCCATAATGAAGGTCAGAAGCTCCACGCCACCATGCTGCCCGAACAATATTATGTCGTCAATGTACCTTTTATAAGCACAGTTGGTTTAAATTTTGATTGTCATAGTAGTTGGATTCGTAGTTTCTCTTATTAAAGTTCTGATTTACGTTCCGCTGGCTTGCACGTAATGGACGCTGTCAAAATCAAAATTATTCAGTTATAAGAATAAGTCCAAGGAAAGGTTTATATGGTAGAAGAATCGATAGGTTTGCCGCACGACCACTGCAGTTAAGTGATGCAGCGGTTATGCCATCTTCATGGAGGAAGTTAGTGTACTGTGAAGCAACATCGAAGGTGACTAGGAGGGAGTTATCAAGATTTTCAATTTTTGTGACGTATGAGAGGAAATCAATACTATCCATAATAAAGGAAGGAAAGCTGGCCGGGCGGAATGTCGCAAATGAGATGATCGACATAGCGCGAGAGGCTTACGGTAACAGCGCCAATGCCAGAAACAGTGGGGCGACCTGGGTTGTTTACCTTGTGAGTCTTACCGGGAAGGTAGAATTTGCCACCTTATCATCAGAGAGTGGTCAGGCAACGAGCGATCAGGGAACGAGCCTGGCAACACGGTGACGGGGAGTTCCTTACGTTCATTTATGCATTTCACGTAGCACATCCTAGTATTTCCCTTGCTCACTTGTACTCGAAACACACTGTAAAGTTTCTGGACGTTAGTGCTACTTCTTCCCAACTTAGGCTTTAAACTAGACTGTAATAAAAACCGAAGGACACGCGGCAGTATATGCACTTCCAAAATACTCACCTCAGATACTGCAAGGCAGCAGTACCTTACAGTCAAGCCCACCGCTTTAGGGGAATTTGTACAAATCAAGCCGATTTTGGCTCAAACTGTCGAGAACATAAGACCGCCGTCCTGAATTAAAAAACCCGGAACAGGTTATCGACAACGCTATTGTGTCAGGCAACTATTATTACCGTAACAAAATCTTTATAAAAAACCCTGAACGTGAGTCCGCAAACAAACTTAGTTTCCCCCACTCAGCGTCCGCTCCAAGAATGTCAACCGAACTAAGAAAACATCACAATATCCCAATTCAAAGTGAACGCTTGTAAGGTATATCACCCGGATCACCTCTCGTTGTCTACCGCTGAAGTAAATAGGTCACTTTTTTCCTAACTGTTACCATCCGACCGGAAAATACTGGTTGCATGCCCTTTTAATATACCTTGTTGTAAGGTATGCGCACACATGACCACTACACAAAGTGCCACCAGAACGGCTTGACAAAATTACGTAAATATAAAAGGCAACAAAACTGTGACTGTGCAATGTCGTATACCTTCTAAAGTAGACTATTTGTAGACAACAATATATCGGTCACACTGAAAGGTCATTTTGAATACTGTTTAAAATTCAGCATTCTCATGCAAAAAGTTGCCCTTATTTGCCTCGGTCAAGACGTGTAACAGGTTCTGGTCTTGTTGCGTTTGAACATCTTAAAGCAACCCTTTTAGCATCCGCTTTCAAAACACCCCACGACCGAGATGTCCGGGAATCTTATCTCATTTATACGTTTAGGTCAGTGACGCTCCGTATAATGAAATATTCGAAAGAATAACGTGCTTATTCCTCGAATAACATTCGCAACCTCAAAAGTTTCATCAATTTCTTCAATTATCCTTGCCCTGAGTTTTCCATCTGAATTCACCCAAACACTCTAAGTACAGCAGCCTCAGTAGCCTATGGTGGCACCACCATGTGATTTCTCCTTTACAAGGAGACAGCGCTCCGCCTCCCCCCTCCCCCCACACACATTGCAACAGTTCACCCTTTGTGATGTGTGCACCCAACCACTTCCCGGTTCGGTTGCTAGTGTGCAATGCTCTTTGGTCATCCGTATCTATTCCTTTTATCCGTGGAGGGCACACCGAAAATACAGACTTCTTTTATGCCTGTATAATCCCATCCGTACCTATCTCCCCACTCACTGAATACCCTATTGTATATATTTCTTTTTGTGAAACCGCAATTGACCACGCTTCGCTGGTTCCTGAACTTGCAGCCCAAACCACGTGTGTTGCCATGTCATTGTTGAATGTTGAGAGCTGCCTTGTTAATTTAACCGCTCTATTTTTTCCGTTGCTGTTCTTTTGTTGTTGTGCTACGGCATAGCCCGACTGTTTGCATACTCTCTCTTTCGGAAACATGTTTCTCTCCTTCTGCCACTTTTTCGCACTGCTGTATAACAAATGCCTTCCAAGTGTTTGTGGCACCAACATCGTGTAACTGTACTCTGATAAAGGCAAGTCCCATTGCTGCTAGGTAATTAAACCTTCTTCGTTATTGTTTTTGCTGCGTATCCAACTTTTTTTATACAACTTCTGCGGGCTATGTAAGTTTTGTTTTATTTTTTAGATCAGTTTGTACCATGAGCATTGACAAGACCACAGCAAAGAGCATTATGTGAAAATGTCCGCAGAACGTAACCACAAAAATTGTGATCGGGGACTCCCAGACTAAGCATTTGCATCAGCACTTTGATCCGCTCGGCACTGGAACCCCCGCTTTTGCATCCCAGCCTGGCGCATGCATTGTTGACGCACGCTCCCAGATCGACTTTATCCCTGCCTCTGGCACTATAGTTTTTCTGTACGTTGGTAGTAATATCTCAGGTCCACTTCCCCTGAACATGCTTTCTCTGACTACCACTACCACTCTGACTACCACTCGTAAATATCGGCCGAACATTTCCACTTTTTACGTCAGTCTCATTCTTCCCCGCTTTGCTAACGCCGCCAGCGTGACTACGGCATCTCTCGCTCCGCTACCGTTTTCAACGCGCAGCCACGCCGTTTCAATGCTCCTCTCCGAGAGTTGGCCGCCACTCACGCTTTGTCCGATTCATTGTTCATGCCTTTGAGAATCTTCCAGCCTGCCGAGTTCTTGCTGCTGATGGCTCACACCCTAGCTTTGAGCGTGTGGCTTTGCAGGACGGCCACATTCGCGCACTCTGCTTTATGCAACAGCGCTGCAGTCCTCCGGTGTGGCGCGACTTTGCACGCACCGCCAACCAACTTGCAGTCCCGACTCTTTTTTTCAAATGACAGACACTTTCCGCTACCGCATCCACTACTTTCCAGTGTAAAGACCCCGGCGGAGAATCGGGCCAGCAGCCGACCACCCCCGCCCACTAAATCCACCGCAACCACGGCGCCCCGGAGAACGCGAGCATCCCATCCCCGAAACCTAAGAACGAGCATCGCGTCAGCGGCATGCCGCACCCACCCTCTAAAAACGGTAGTGGCGGTACTACGGAGCTCCCCAGGCTATTTCGGGCGTTTCCGTTCGATGTTTTCTTGTTTTCATATCTTCTAGTGCCTCCTGCGCATGTTATACATAATTTATTTTTGTGTTTGACCTGTATTTTTGACACGGCTACTGGAAACTTTACAGTGCGCGTTTTTTTTATGCCTATGCTCCAAATTACTGTTTTTCCTTCGTGTTTTGACGTGTATTGTGACGAGCGCAGTTGTTCAAAATGTTTTTAATTACGGTTTTCCTTTTCCGTGCTTTGACGTGTATATTTGTGACAAGTGCAATTTTTCAAAGATGTGTTCTGCATGCTAAGTGTACTTTCAAATTGCATACTGCTTTATTGCTTTTCAAATATTGTTGTCTTGCATGCCTCCTGCCAAGTGGACAGGGCAGTGGACGCCTTCAAGCCCATTCTAGTGGCTTTTTGTTCATTGCCCTCAGCATCTGTATCGCCTGATGTTGATGTTGAAATAAACTTTGATTTGATTTGATTTGAAATCAGTGTCGCACCAAGAGCATGCGACGCCCGACCTCCGCCACGTCAGCGACCCCCGAGCCCACGGACACATTGAGCCGCGTATCCATCGAACCTTCCGGGGTCCAAAATGCAGCCCTGTGTGCCAGGTGAGCATACAGCCTTCGCAAGAACCAGCATAGTAACAACTGACTACCACACAAAATACAGGTCACGCGGTCTCTTTTCCAGATGCAAGGCAGTTGTTAAAGTGAAAAAAATGTCACTGAAAACCGCATACGTTCGGAGTCACAGGTTTTCGCACTAGCACAGTATTTGAGTAAAGCGGTGAGTCCTGGTGGTCTCAGATTCTGCCACTACCGCACTCCCCCTGTCTTACCTGAAAAAGCGGCAACAAGTATTAAATAAAGCATATTTGCAATTACCTGAATAATTCTCAATAACTGCGAAACAACTTTCCATTCTCTGCGAAAAGAAGAAATACTCAGTCAAGAGCTATGCAAAAGAGAGCTAAACCTTTTAAGCAACTGCGTATTCAAGAAGCCCTCCGCCATATCCCGAACAAAAGCCCGCAAGTTTTACTGGAATGAAATTTCTAAAACTGCCCACACGCGTAACAGCGTAACAAACTGCGGTACTACTAGCTGCCCCCACTCTAGCACTACATCCGATAATGTCACCGCAACTGTAATAAACGCGTCGAGTATAGCACTCCCACCAGCACACTTAGGCACCTATGCGAATAATTTTTCCTGGTCTGCTGTCACGAAACGAAATATTACCGGGAATGCAACGAACCTTTCAAGTATAACCCTCTCCCATGTTCAGATGAACATCTTGTCAAAGGGCCTAAATGTTCCCCGACTACTGGTGGTTGTGATGAATTTCAAATTTTAAGGACTTAGATAATTTTGCTAGAAACATGAGGCTACAGGAATACTTCTGCGATCACCCGGTGGCGGACGAAGCCCGTTGCACCCTACTTAGCTATAAGCACTGGGCCCTTCTCATACAGCGGGATAGTTGCCTCGACATGTACATCAAAGCTGTCCGACGCGATGTGCAAAAAGTATGCAGAAAAGACATTTCTTTCCGCCATAACAGGACTACCAAGGAAAAGAATGCCCTTGAGGAACTCGCAAGCTCTAGCGGCATGGTTATTAAACCTGCCGATAAGGCAGGTACCATTCTAATCATTGACAAACCCGACTATGTTAGCAAGGCCAATGAGCAAATATTGGTACCTACGTTCCAGAAAGCAGTACCCAATGATCCTAATAAAGAATAAGCAAATAAACAAAGATAAACTTGCTCAGCTTGTTAAAAACGAAACAATAAATGAAACAACGGCACGTTCCCTGATCCCTTTAAGGCCAGTAGCCGGTAAATGTTTACCTTCTCTATGAGATTATCTGTTTTTGGCTATGGCACTGTACCAAAACCTCTGGTGCTATGTCAATCATCTCACTTCCAAAATTCCCACAAGCTTTCCCTCCTTCAATAATAATGCCAAATATTATCTCTCAGATATCAAAAAATTGAAATTCCTGATGACTGAATCCTTGTCACCCTTGATGTTGTGTCGCTGCACACTAACATCCCCCAAGACAATAGCATCACCACTGTATCATTTGCCTACGAGCAGTCCTCGTGCGACAAACCTATCAATTCTTCGGCTATTCAAACTTGCCTTCGGTTTATTGTTTAACTGATCAATTTTGATCTTTACGGGGTTCATTACGTGCAAGTCAGCGGAACGCCCATGAAAACCTAAATAATACCAACTACCCCAATATCTTTATGGCTCACCTAAAACCAAACTTTCTTGACACTACAAAATTGAAGCCATTGTACCACAAAAGGTATCTCCACGATACATCCATAATCTTGCAGTCGGTGAAGCGTAGCTACTCACCTTTATTGATGCATTTAACCTAGCACATCCTAGTATGTCCCTTGCTCATTCCTACTAGAAACACAGCGTAACCTTTCTGGACGCCACCCTTACTACTTCCAAGGTTGGCTGCAAACTAAACTGTACAGAGAACCTGCCGACGCGCGGCAGTATTTGCACTTCCAAAGTAGCCATGTCCGCCAGTGTAAGACAGCAATACCGTAAAGTGCACCGTGTAAGGAGAATGTGCACAAACCAAGTCGATTTCGAATCAAACTGTCAAAAACCTTCGACCACCCTCCCGAAAAAAAAACATTCCCGCAAGAAGTCATCAACGACGCTATTGAGCGAGCCAAACAATTACCGTAACGAACTCTTTAAGAAAAAAGCTTAACATTATTCCGCAAACAAGTTTAGTTTTAATCCACTCAGCCTCCTCTCCAAGAGTGTCAACCGTATTAAGAAGACAATACAATATCCCAATTCAAAGTGCACGCTTAAAAAGTGCATTTCCCAAGCCACCACGCGTTGTCTACCGGCGTAAAAAGAATTTAGGTGACTTTCCTTCTGACTTTCCTTCTAAGTACAGCAGTTTATTCGCCTAATACGGCTCTACAATGAATGCGAATTTTTTGAGGAAAGTGGGCCGTGTTCTCCCCATCAGTTTGCATTGTTTAACTCTTTGTGATCTGTGCACCCAGCCTATTTCCTGTTTTTTCCTGGCTTACTGCGCAATGTTCTTTTGTCCACTGTACATATTCTTCCCATCCGCGGAGGGCACACCCAAAATACACTCTTCCTGTAAGCCTGTCTGAATCCGTCCGAACCCGCGTCCTCGACTTCTGAATACCCTATTGCGTATATTTACGTTCTTTTGAAACCGCAATTCTGCATGCTTCCGTGGTGCCAGAACTTGGAGCCCACCCCACGTACGTTATCATACCGTTGTGCAATCTTGATAGCTACCTTGTTAATTCAGCCCCTCTCTTTTTTTCTGTCCGTTTTTTTGTTGGTGCACCACGGGCACAGCCAGATTATTTTCTACTCTGCCTTTCCGAATGTTCTTCATCTCCTTCTCACAGTTTTTCGCATGGCCATACCAAAAATGCGGTCGAAATGTTTGTGGCAGCAACATCATATAAGTGTATTGATGATGGTTAGTTTTTTGGCGCAAACCAGCTGCGGCAAAGAGCGCCAAACAAAAGTATCTAAAATAAAATAGTGGCTACTAAAGCCAAAATAACAATAAAATCAATTAACGGCAACGGTGATGGCTGGTGTATAAGTGTATCCCTATGGAGGCAATTCCCATTGCTGCTATGTGAGTCGGCCTTTGTTATTGTTCTTGGTGTGTATCAGACTGCTTTCAGTTTTGCTTTGCCTTTATTATATATAAAGTCTTTATTATATTTTTATTTATTATATTTTTTATTTATTTATTATTAAATTTATTTATTTATTATTATTATTATTATTTATTAAAGTCTTTATTTATTATATATATAAAGTGTGTGTGTGTGTGTGTGTGTGTGTGTGTGTGTGTGTGTGTGTGTGTGTGTGTGTGTGTGTGTGCGTGTGTGTGTGCGTGTGCGTGTGCGTGTGCGTGTGCGTGTGCGTGTGCGTGTGCGTGTGCGTGTGCGCGTGTGCGCGTGTGTGTGTGCGTGTGTGCGTGTGTGCGTGTGTGCGTGTGTGCGTGTGTGCGTGTGTGTGTGTGTGTGTGTGTGTGTGTGTGTGTGTGTGTGTGTGTGTGTGTGTGGGTGTGTGTGTGTGTGTGTGTGTGTGTGTGTGTGTGTGTGTGTGTGTGTGGGTGTGTGTGTGTGTGTGTGTGTGTGTGTGTGTGTGTTCGCGGGATATGCGCAAGTCCAGGTTTGAAATATATTTTTGTGGTGGTCGCAAATACTGGAATTTTTTGTATAATGGAAATTTCGGGTTATAAGCAATGCAAATTGCAAATTTGGTCATTAGGTGTGGTTACAATTGATGGAACTAAATTTAAAGTACTTACTTTTTTGAAAGAAACTCTTTAATTGCATCTTCGTTGCAACTTGACAAAACAAACTCCCCTTTTGCAAATACGCTCGGAGGAGCTTATTCTGCCGTGTTGCTGCAGTTACTCTCGAGCGACGCACCAATTCTGCGTATGGACAAGAAACAAGTTGGAGTAAATATTAGGACTGAATCTTGTACCGATGCAACATTGTTGTTCACAATACATTGCCTCCCTCAGTACACAATGGAGATGGATTGGTATGTAGTAGCGTGATATCGCTTAAATGGCCTGAATGGAAGCGAGAACCTGGGAAGCAGGCAATTCCAGTGGAAAATTTTGCATATTTTTGCGGCTGTTTGCTGCATGGTTTGCCTCACCCAATATTTCTGAGCTGCGCATCCAATCGCTAAGGCGGGGGAAAATTTGTTTACGGAAAGCCACCCGTCGGGAATGTAGCAGCCATTTTGTCGATAGCAGCGTGAGTGAAGTGGATACGCTCGCATTTGCCGCCGGTGGAAGCGCCAGCGTTACTTCGCAGCCTTAGTGAGTAACCTGCGCAAAACTCAAAAACGGGTTTTGTTCCCTGCAGCGGCTTCTGCTTCTCGTACTATGGAGCGGTACGTGCGTCCCTTCTGCCGGTTGATGTCGGCCGCGCAAATCTTCTGTGCGGAATATGAAGAATTTGCAGTGTGCTATGTATTGTACCGCTGCTTCGACTTAGCACATCGGTATCTTATGCATGAAATGGCGCTGTATTGGTTATACAACATGTAGGCATCGTGCTCTAAGGTCCACACTGCGCAGCGGAGCCTCTTCCGGTTATAATAAAAGAAAGAAGAATGTCGCCCGTCAAGTGGGCTCTTAGAAAAAAGGGTACAGAAGAAGCGTTTTAAAAATATTGAGAGGCTCCGGGAGTCGCCAGGCGAGAGACTTTATTCGTGCGGTCACAGCGCTAGGAAGGCTCAGCAAGAAAGGCGATGTCGATGACACTGTCGCCGCCGAGATGAAGATGATGCGATGATAATAGGGTGCACACCCAGGAAAGGGCGATTGTCCACATGCTAAAATATAACCTGTAAAGCTTCTCACAATATATAGGGCTGGGCTTGGGCCGATAGTCGTAGGGCTCTTCGAAATACAGGTACTCCCTTCGTTATCCGGACAGCTAAGCTTTTGTTATTCCAAAACATTTTATATGCCCCATGAAGACAGAAACTAGACGTGAGTAGCAGGCCATCCCAAACAGACGTGCGCCCCTGATCTAAACAGAAAGATTATTTGTGTGAAAAGAGGAGGTGGAAAAAGTTACATGCAGTAACACGTTAGTGTGAAATCACCCCTCAAAATCCACTTTTTGTATTGCCGGTTGCGAACATGAACAGTAACCATGATATTAAGATAAAGAACAACGGCAGCATCTCCACTCCGTAGGAGATGGCGAGGGGGGTGCGGACTACGGGGACTCGATATGACATCGCAGTTGCACCCCGAGTGACATATGATTTCCACCCCTACCGCCTTCGGTTTGAGCCGCGAGTTACACTTTGATTACTTCCGAAATGAAAATATAACCCATGGATGAACTGAAATTTCTCTTTTATTTTCACTTGGTGGTGGTGTGCGCACGGATGGACGCGGACGGACATTGGGAGGACTTAATCGATTCCAGAGCGTTGCAGGCGAGGGAGTAAGCCGTTTGACTCTCTGGTACTAACTCATGGTCGTAGCCCAATGGGAAAGACGACTGACAATAACTCTTTCTGGTCTACCAGACACAGACTCGAATCCTGCCGGTGCCTGTTGTGATTTTTTGCAAGTGTAAATGCTGCGCGTATGGACGCGGATTGACATTGTGCGGTCCTAATGTACTCCACACATAAAATTACCCGGTGGTTCCAGGCTGGAAAGTCCATAAACGCGCCGAGAAATTGAGCCGTGACTCTCTTGAATGAAATTTTGGTGATGAGCGTGTCGCAAGATACGTGAAGTCGAATCTTCAGGGTGTCTTCGCTTCTGCCACTGGTGACATCTAGAGGCGTGCTACCCCTCCTACCTACGGACCCGAGTCCCTATCGAGCTGCGTTACCGATTGGGGAGTGGATAATCTCCGGAAAGTTCCCCCAGCTGAACCTCGCCGCCCGCCCGTGGTTCGACCTACATGGGTCGCATGCTGCTGGTACATAATACCTGCGCGGATATTTCACCTTACTTAAACCATCACGACCTTCTTGCTGTTCCTAAAACACATCACACCAAAGTTGTCAACCGCCTATCATCGTCCAAAACTCCACGCCTGCCAGACACACTCATCAAGTATCTTCTTACCTCATGCCCCCCCAAGCAATCTTGCCTCGACGCAATATACGAAATAACCCCCGACCACGCCTGCCTACCTTGTCTACGTGATTTGGAGTGCTACAAATCTGACATCGTGCCGGCCCACCTAACGGTGAATACCAACTCTGCCTTTCTCACATTCTGTCACACACATCCCAATTTTCGTGTACTACGAAAGGAATAGTTTGGTGTTGTTTACCCAAGGCACGTGCCCACCACTGCACAATCTGTCTGCAATCCCGACACAGCACTCAGACAGGTCCCGCAAATCCCCAGCGGCGCTTTATTTGCTCCACAGTCATCGACCAGCATGGTGAACCCTGGTGTCTGCATTGTGAAGGCCACCAGGCCCTTTTCGCTGATGTGTGCATTATGTGTAAGACCCGGTATGAAGTTTTTGCCAACGCTGCCCAGAAGCAGCTCCTGTCACACCCCGTCACTACCACCAAAATCACCTGCTGCATCATCCAAGCCACTCACTTCATCCGCGCCACTGCCACCGCCTGCACCAGAAGAGGTCGGCGATCGAATCTGTCCCCTCTATCATAATCTTCTGCACTTCAACCCGCAATGTCTGCTCAACAGATGCATGTGCCACTGAATCAAGACGTGCTCACTCCAACACATGTCAAACTGCTGCTAGGATTGCCGATTACACGCGCAGTCACCTACCAAGGTTCCCCTACTCCTTCTCGAATCGACCAACTAGTGGAGTGACTTAGCGAGTTTGCTTCAAGCGTACGTGATCTTCCACGGCTAGTGCGATCCATTAACCGCGTCTCATAGGGCAAGACCAAAGCACTTCTAACCTAGAACTAACTGCAATTCAAAAAAGCACAAAAAGACGGGACAACAAACGACGACACACGGCGCTGAGTGAGTCAGCGCCATGTGTCGTCGTTTACTGTCCCGTATGTTTGCGCTGTTTTGAATTTCAGTTGGTATGCACCAACTAATCCAAACCACCGTTCTAACACAGAATTTATCCTCGAGGTGCTCATTACAAAACACACAGAGGCGCTTCATGATATACATCGCACCATAAGCAAAAGTGTTGATGATGCCCTGTGGGTGGCACTAACCACATAATTAAGCGCGTCCACTCTTATTCCCCTTGTTCACTTATATTGGCCCTGTATTTAGCACACCATCCTTCCCGCTACACCCAACCTTTCCCAATAAGCGCCGCTATGGCACTAAAATCGATACAGTAGAAGTTCTGTAGCATTTATACAAACCACTCGCCTTTGCAACAATGGCGTCTTGCACAAGCCACACTCGCTCACTTTCGTCGTTTAGATGCAAAAATCATCCCTTTTTAACAAGGTCTGCATGCCGACCCAATTGCGCTTCTGTCGTCTATTTACATTCGTAGGTACATCGCGTATGAGCAAAAAGAAATCTCCTCCACCTTAATTTCATACGTTACGGCCCTCTTACATTACTGAGACTCACCGCAGCCACCTCTAACCCTAGTGAATATCTGCAATCCCACGTATTCCACACGTCCGGCTCGGTCGTGTCTCTCATTTTTTTTCAATCATTTCCGAAAGGTCGTGACTTCATCTAGACAGTCACTTTAATGCCCCAAACACCATCAAGGAATACTGTAACACCCTTCGTTCGAGCCGTCTTGTTTGTGCACACACCTTACAAAGCTCATTTACCCTCATGAATACTCCAGGTACACCCACTCAAGACATATACGAGGCACAACGCACCACAACACCTCACCTCGCCTTTCACAAATGACCCAATCAGGCGGCAAACTGGGAAGACCTTCCCGATGCTCTTCTCCATGATCACCACATCATCAGAATTATACTCAACTCACATACAAGCACAAGTAGCATGTAATCACCACAAATAGCTAGGGCTGCTTTCGCCGCCTGCGAGTGCAAGAACCAACTGTGTCTCGTGAATAAGCTCGCGGAAGAGAATTCAGTTTAAACTATCACCATCACCATGCGCCAACCGCCATTGGACCACTTTTATCGACACCTTATGCGTACGTTCAGATGCCGCAAAGGTATTTCAGTATTATACGCAACAAACCGGATAACACACAACTGAGGGAAAGCCTAAATGCCCTCAATGCCAACTTGGTACTTCATAGTGGGTACCAAGCCGGAAAAGGTTTCCGGCGCTTTCTGAATCTATTCCCACCAATTCAGCGAGCTGGAATCCCAGTTAGGACTCCGTTAACTGTTCGCTCCATACATAATATCTGTGGTTTCTCCTTCGCTGCTTTCTTCGCCTTTAACTGCCTTCGGTTCCCACCCCCAGAAGCACCTTTTAGTACAGGATACTGAGACGCCTATTCCAGAGCTGAACAATGTATACATATCGCCACTACTCTCTTCTATCTACGCCGAGTACATACGGCAGCTCAGCAGTAACCTCGACTACCCCTTCATATTTTTGGAGCTGAAACATGTTTAGTTTCAGAATGAAGCTCGTACCACTACCGGCATGGCCAAAATCTCATTTTCCATCGTAAAGAACCTCGCTCACTCAGACAAATACGCGCTTCTCTTCCACATCAATGAATAATAGAGCACAATCAAGCTAATTGAGAAATAGATCTCCTCCACCGTCTCCCTCATTACCAAACGTGATAAGCCCGCCACCCTCCCAAATCTTAGCCCCATTTATCGCACTACTTGTGTCCGGAAGACGATGCGACGCATGGTTCTCGTGGGTGTCAAGTAGCTTTTGGACAGTATCAACTGCCTTCTATGCAATCACTTCAGTTTTTGCCCAATTATGTGTATGCACGACCTCTTTCAACTTCTTCAGCAAACATTCAGCCCTCCTTGACGACGCTCTCCTTTCGTTCCTCCAAGACACTCATGGCTCCCGCCTCTACTCTTACGTCTATTCATTCCTCTTTCCGACCGGTTAAATTCCGGCTTGGTTCGATTCTATCCCCACCATCAGCGTTACCCGCATTACCCCTCAAGCTGCGATACTATTGCCTACGATCTTCACCTTCGGCCTTGCCACACTTGCCAGGACCTTGCCCGCGATCCGCAACCTTCAGTCTCTCCACTGCACGAATCACACTACCCTGTGGTGCACTCAGGGGTTTCTGGGGGAGGTGAAACTAACTCTGCAATCTGGCCGTACCCTTATGTCTCGACTCTGCCTCCTCAGTCTTGCAAGTAGCTCCAGAAAAATTATAGCTACACCTCCTTCCCGCGACAAATGTCAACAATATATCAACCCAATCTTGCAACATTTCCTCAATTGCCCCCATGCTCCATCCTGTACGGGTCTGGGTTTTCACTTCCAAGACCATTCCTTCACCTGCGTCATAAAGTCCCTGAACAACAGATGTCACCAAGTTTTTCAATGGGTCCAACAGGTGGTCAACAGGCATGGGGCCTATACAATCCTTAGCCAGACAACTATTCTTTAATCAACGTATACCTGCAGCACCCGAAGGCGTTATAACAGGGGGGTTAGAGGTTCGAAATAAAAAACAATTTTCATTCACAGCAGACACTTGTACATTTGAGAGCCCATTCCACTCATGTATCGTTTTGACAAGAAATGAATTTGCAAAATTTCTAGTCCTGGGACGGTATTCACTGAGTTTAAAGGAAGGATCAATGCGATTTGACAAATAATATGGCGTCTGTAAATACACATCCTTTTTTATTCCAGTTTTATTATTAAATATTAAATATAGAACTTTTAATCACAATTTTCTTCTACGTGATGAAAGCGGCTCCCAATTCAATTCTTTTTTCATAGTGGTACAGCTTTCCCGCCATTGATACCGCCCCAGGGCAAACCTTGCCGCCCTGTTCTGTATTTTTTCTATCTTATCACTGAGAGATATCTGCGCCGGATCCCAGACAGCGCAGGCGTATTCTGAGACTGGTCGTACACACGTCAAATACGCACGTTCTTTAAGTCGCTGATGGGAACATCCTAAGTTACGCTGAATAAAGTTTAACACTCTCGCAGCTTTCACGACAACATAATCCACATGTACATTCCATGAGCAGTCACAAGAAAAGAAAACACCCAGGTATATGTATGTTGTCTTCGTGGTAACTGGCACACCGTTTATACAGTATCCATATTCGATGTTCTTTTTCTTCGTTGAAAACCAAAAGGTTAACGCACTCATTAAAATTAAAAGACATTTTCCACGTTGTACACCAGTCATAAATGCGCACCAAGTCGTTTTGAAGTTGGGAGGCATCCTGCTCACTGTTAATTTTCCGGTAGACTATACAATCATCGGCAAAAAGCCTGATAGACGATGAGATACCAACCGAAATATTATTGATATCAACTAAAAACATCAAAGGACCTAAAGCAGAGCTCTTTGGCACACCTGGTGTCACGTCAATATAACTGGATGTTTTTCCATTCAAAACAACACACAAGCGACGATGCATTAAACAATTTTCGATCCACATTATCACATTTAGGTCTAAATAAATAACTTGGGTTTGTGCCAAAGGAGAGTATGCGAAACCGAATGAAAAGCTTTTTTGGAAATCAAGAAAAATACAGTCAATTTGGCCACTTTTTACAATACTAGATGATAAATCGTGATAACATTGAACGAGCTGCGTGGTACAGGAGAGTCCATTACGGAATCCATCCTGGTTTTCTATTAACAATTTCTGCTGTGTTATATATCGCATTATTTCCTTGTAAAAGATGTGTTCAAGTACTTTGCAGGCAACTGATGGGAATGAAATCGGTCTATAATTAACAGCTTCCTTGTTTGGTCAACCTTTGTGGATCGGTAAAACCCGTGCTATCTTCCAGTCATTTGGTAAGACGCCAGTAGATAAAGACTTCGAGTAAATAAGTAATGATATATGAAAATAGTAGAAGCGCAATGTTTGCAAACACGCAGAGGAATGCTGTCAGGACAATTCGCTTTTGCTTCATCGAGATTACTTATGAAGGCTTGAATGCCGTTCAGGCTGAGCTCAATAGGCTGCATTAGGGTACCGGATATATACACGGGATATCACAGTATTCATCAGTCTTTCGCGAAATGACAAAACGAAAATAGTCATTGAGGAATTTTGCCTTGTCTATATCTTCCGGGAACACTTTATTATTTTATTGGATTTCATTAATACCGGTAGCATCGGACCCGCAACGTTTTAAGTACCGCCAAAACATTTTGGTATTTGTTTTCATTTCTTCGTTTAGCCTATTTGAGTAGCCCGCCTCCGCGTTTTTTGCCATAAATTTGTATTCACATGTAGGGCGCTTAACCTGTCGAAGTGTTTTTTTGTCTTCGTTCCTTTGAAGCTACGGTATACTCGCTGCCTGTTTTTAATTATTTTTAAAAACTGTGAGGTAACCCAAGGCTTCTTGCGGTTTTTCATTCCGGGAGAATGGATACTTGGTATATAAATTTTTGTTAAGTTCCATTACTTTACTTTTAAAAGGACACCACAATTTTGGTGTGGTAGAATATTCGGCAAGGCATTTGAAAACAGGCAGATGATTTGAAAGCGCCTGTGACAGCGCAGAGTAATCACCTTTACCAAAAAGAAATACCTTCCTTGTAGGTTTGTTCTTTGCCTTGTTCTTTTGAAACTTGATACTCGCGACGACAGCGGTGTGATCACTTATACCCGGAGCGTTATCCACGGAGGTTACAATAGCGGGGACATTACCAACCATCAATTCTAGAATGTTGCCATTTCGGGTTGGCAGATGCGCATACTGGTAGAGCACAAAAGCCTTAACGATGTTCTTCATCTCGCTGTTCACACGGCTACCAGTTTTGCACGTGCATGCACTGTGGTCCCAAAGAAGATCGTGTAGGGTAAATTCTCCAGCAAGAAGAAAGAGTTCCCCAGAAATCTCGGAAATAGTTTCATGTAGACGTTGTAAAGAACTAATGTCGGAGGCAGGTGGTCGATAAAACGCCCCAATTGCAAAAGAAGAATTATCTTCTAATCTAACGGAGCACCAAACTGATTCCAATTACTCACGCCCAATATCAACGCCGATGAATAAAGTGAACAATGAACGAGTACAAAGAGCCCCCTACCCCCCTAAACTGGGCCTGTCCTTCTGATGAGCTATAAAATCACCTGGGAAGACTTCACTGTTGCGAACACACGGGTTCAACCAAGACTCTGTGCCAAATACGATGCCATCTTTGAAAGAATAAATTAAACCAGCAAATTCTTCGACTTTATTTACTAGGCTCCTACAATTGATTACAAGTCCGACAAGGTCGCGACGGGCACCGCTTTTGACAAGAACTCGTCATCGTTTGCGCACTTGCACAATTTCGTCTTTTTCCTTATCCCAAACGAATGCTTGGCCATTGATGACAGTCCGGTCACCATTTAGCTTTACTTCGTCTTTATCGGTCCGTTTCGCTTTCGCGTATCCCCACAATCGCTTACGTATGCCACGGGTCTCGGGAGAATAATCTTTATAGACGCTGTAAGGCGGGGCCTTAAACGCTTTTGCATTAGTTAGTACGCTTTGTTTTTCTTTGTACGAGGCGAAATTGACAAGTAGTAATTGACAACTAAAAACAGACTTCGCTCTGAATAAAATCCTGTGCTGTCTTCCACACGGTACATTAGCACAGGCACAAACGCAGAGTGTTCGATGTGCCCTCACCAAACTTTACAAGGCTGTACCGCATCCCCCAATACACGCCTCTGCAAAGGCATCACACGCCACATGTATTTTCGGTTTCTTTATGAACCTTTGTGCCTCCAAAGGGATCCGCAGCTGGGCCGTCTGTGTGGCTCTGCGCAACGCATTGATTGCTTCTGCTGGCGGCATTCCGGGCCAGTGAATTTCCCCTGCACACCCCCCAACGGCATCTTTCTAGTAGCCTCCGCTGTGGCCCCATTCCCTCAAGCGAGACCCCACACCTCTACGAGGGTAGGCGACAAGGTCGCGCTCACTACCACGACCTACTCCCTGCAGGCCCTGTTACAAGCAATGTTAATGCGGCATTATATCTTACCTGTGGCTACCTTTCTTGGGTTGTGCGTCCGCTCTACTGACTCCCCAATCACCTCCACAGCAGTAGCTTGCCCTCATCCTGCTTCACACTTCACCCTGGAACTGCCGGCGGTCATTGACGCCAATAGAGAATTAACTTTCCTACCTTTTTCTCCGCCATTGGTTGTTCTCCGACTCCAAGGCGGCGATTTGAGGTCTTTTCCAAAACCGACTTCCAAAACAGCCTAATGATGACCTCTCTTAAACTCTTTCGCATCTCCATTGCCTCCTTCCTTTTGATGTGGGTGCTGGACCAAACACGGACCATCGACAATCAGCTAGCCCACCAGTAGGCCGCCATGTTACTATCTGGACGACGGTGATCCCTGGCCAATTCACGCAATGGCGAGGATGCATATATTCACAAGACGGCCCTCAGATAATACCTCCGGCACTCGCTACATACTCGTCGGCCACCCACACTTCCCTATCCGCGGCACAAGTACACACCCTTGGGGCAATTCAGGTGGACATCCTCGCCAATCGGCACTTCTCTACCTCTACGCTTATCGCTTAGACCAATCCTGTCCCTACTACCCCTATACACCCGCAAGTGGTAACATACTTTTCTGCTACCCCGCCACTCAACAGCCCCTCATCACCCCAAACCCCCTCTTGCCAACAGGCGGCCCTCCGCCTCCCCACAAGGGGTCGGCGGCCCCCGTTGAGCAGCTGGGCAAGGTTCTGGCGAAGAACACCAATAGGTCTCAGACTGACCACTCACAAAGTTATTTCTCTCTCTCTCTCTCTCTCTCTCTCTCTCTCTCTCTCTCTCTCTCTCTCTCTCTCTCTCTCTCTCTCTCTCTCTCTCTCTCTCTCTCTCTCTCTCTCTCTCTCTCTCTCTCTCTCTCCCTCTCTGTCTCTCTCCCTTCATCCTTCCTTGAAACCTTTTCTGATGACAAACGCTGTTACACGTTCTTCCATCTTCCGCAGCCCCCGCTTGTATCTAACCAGAGATGAGACACATTAACACTACATCCGCGCGAGCCGCTTGACATCAGCCTTGTATTAACCGTGACCATGAACGTCACATTGAAGCCACGAGGCCTTGACGGGAAACGACACTTTCTGGGTTTGAACCTGAAGTAGTCCAGCTACCGCTCTAAAATCATGCACCAGCCATGTAGATGCTACATATGAATTCAATTGTTTGTTCACTTAGAGTAAATATTCAGCAGTATCTTTCTGGAGGGTGAAACCAAAACGTTCTTAAAAGTTGAGAATAATAAACGCACATGCTCAACAATATTGCTTCTTACTCTACCTAGAATTCATTTTTAGATAGTTTTTATGTATGTGTGTGTTGCTATGAACACGTCGTTGTTCCGCCTGACACCGCCATCGTACTTTCCCCTATATTGTAGAATATTGCAGTTCTGCTAGTAATATCACCTTTACAAAGGGTTGTGGTGTTGATTTTTGTCCACGTCCGAAAAAGGGAAGCCGACCGCAGCGAATAAAGTGGCATAGTTTTTGTGAGAAGACTGAGGCGTTCACACTAAGCGCATCTTACGGGTAACACATGTCTAGCACTGATACTTACAGCTGTGCGACCGTATAAGGGAACTCCTTCTGTCAACAAGGAGGTACATTCAAGAGCTGGTATTTTGTCGTTCCACAGAGAATCGTTACGGTGGCCTCACTGCCTTTAAACAATCGGCCAATGTGAAGGTAACGTCAACGTTCCACATCGCCTGAAGGCTCCTCAAAACATGACTTTTCTTTTGCTCCGCATCGCACTCTGCTCGCGAAGTCAGCAGCCGCACGCCATAGAAACATTGGTGCGCATTCCTTTCCTTCTGTTTATTTGCGCTGGAGCACATGCCTGTTCAGTCAGTTGCAAACTCCAGCAAACTGCAAAAGCCTCTGCAATAGAGCGCTTGTGTCCGAGCCGACCGAAAGCGGCTGGGAGCTTTGGTGCAGCTGCACCGTGTGCGTGTTCAATGAGCGTCGAAATAAGACGAGTCTGTCCGAAGTGTCTGCACTCGATAGCACCTGCGAGCTCGAGAGCGGCTAAACTCGATGCCTGGAATCACTATATATGCTTTCAAAGCAGCGCCACTGAGGTACGCAAGTGAGCAACGGCGTCCGGTTTGGTGCTTATTGGATGCGGAGCATCTCATGCTCGGGGCTGTGTCCCTCCCTCTCTTTGTTGCTGTCCGCCGTCTGCACTCTACTGCGCATGCGCGTCTCTTCAGCTCTGTCAGCGTTTGGCCTGACGTCAGCGCAGTACACTAAGAAAAGAAATAGTTACGTGGCACCCGATTTAGATCCCATTACTCTGGCCGCAGCGGGAGGTACGTGGCAATCTTGCCACTGCGCTACAAACCGATACAAGAGCATGTGCTGCGAACGCGCCTTATGTCTTTCACTCATTCAAACTACGTCAAGAAGCTACTGATACAACGACAGCAACGGAAATGATGAACTGAAAACTTTAGAGGAGGATGTTGAAGGTCCCGTGGGAAAGGTGTGGTAGGAAGCGCCACTCGTTTTGCAGTTCAACCAGAGAAGAGGAGGAAGAGGGTGGGCAGCGGGGTAGGAGCGTGAGTACGCAATAAAGAAAGGCGAGAACCGGGAGGTGTTCGATCAGGTAACGCGGGTGTCGGTCTGTTCGCTGTCTCTACATTTCTTTACATTTCTCTACATTTCTCTGTCTCTACATGGGGCTTCACACTACGTTCTCATTCCTGCTCCGATAAATGAAACAACGGCAACACAATGCAGCCTACACGGAACCCCCATGATGCTTCGCATCCTCCTCATGGTTCCCCACGGGAAGATGGTGTAATTTTTTAGTGTTGCCAGATGGCCGCCTCTACGGGATCTCCGCTATTTCAGCGGGTCGTTTCTAAACAACACTGCCGAAGACGCAGCGAAACGGCATCTTTGTCCTCACTACTGTAGCTGAATTGCTGCGAAGCGTGATACCTTTGATTTGCGAACAGAACGACACCGGCCGCGCGTGGCCGCAGAGCAGGGAGGGCAAGCTAAGACCAGTGTCACTATATAAGGTATCACAGTACCGCCACTGTGGCATGCAAGTTGGCAAACGGCGGGAATTTCAGTGTTTATTAGCGTTTACAGATCCCCGCTTCCTCGTCTTCGTCGTAAACTTTCTCCAGGTTGTTTGCTAACACCACTGTGAAGATGCAGCAAAACGGCATCCCCGGACACACTTGTGTTGCTGAAATTCTGCTACACGCGTTATCCTTGATTCGCATTAGGAAAGTCGCCAGACGCCCGCAGCTGCAGAGAAGAGAGGGCAAGCTAAGTCTATTAGAGTTCACAGACTAAAACGCGTAAACAACCAAATGGCGGCGTCCATGATCTGTCGTAGAGTAAACCCATGTCACGTGATGCGAACGTACCAGTGGTCATTGCGGCACCACGGAACAATCGGAGAAAAGAGTGCTGATACTCATAAATCATTCATAGTGGCACTAAACCAGCCAAAGCCGGCCAGAATTGATCGGCGTACTCGCGTTGCGCTGCGCATGAGGGCTTACAATGACAGTGCCGTTTCTCACTCTGTGTCGCGGCAGCGTGCTTAAAACACAAACCCGACCTCCGACGTTGGGTTATTTTTCTCTATCCTCTCAGCAAGAGCTCCACAATAAATGTGGGTTATTCGGCGCTCGGCGTCGATTTTCTTCGTAAAATTCTAGGGCAGCTCGGCCAAACGCTGTAGCTTGGTAGCAACGGCCTTACTTCATATCACGGAGCTCTACGGGAGCGGTGGATGTGGCTTTGTGCTCTGGTTCGCCAAGTGTATTATTTTTTTTGCAGAGGCAGGAAACAGAACGGGCGTCTGGAGGACACTTGTCAAATCACAGTAGCTAGTCGAAATGGATCTGAACTGCTTGATGAAACTGCAATTGTGAGCTGTTGCATATGTACTCGGTGTGGAGTGCGGCAAAGCCGTTCGTAAACCCGAAATTGACGGCTAATCTTTAGCCTGCGGAGCCGCAGATTATAACTCTCTGAAGCATTGAATGAAGTCGGAATAGTCAGAAGAAAACACCAAAAAAGGAAAGACACGAGAAACGGAATAATTGCCAAATAAAGTAAAAAAAGGGACTCGGGTATCCGGAGCAGAGCCGGAACCCGTCAAATATGACATGGGATGTTTTCTTCATACGCGTGCTTTTGGTAGAAAATTAGGATTGTTTTGGACCAATTTTGAGCGCACTTGCACGAAAATGAGCTTTGAGCAGGCGGAATAGTAGCAGAGACTTATAGGCTCATTGCCACAGAGGGGGTCGATGTGTTCGGCAGGCTAGGCCTAAAAAAAGCGGAGCATTGCTGGAATGTAGACTGGCTGTTGTTACCGAAGTACTTGTTGTTGCCGTAAGCTTTCCGCTTTTAGGTTTCAAGAAGCAGTGAAGCCCCAGGATGAAAGGTACTCACATATCGCGTAGAAGCCGGGACGTTTACCGAAAAGTGGAAGAAAAGAGTGGCAGCCTTTGATGACAAGGAAAAATGTTTAGAAAATGTTTCACAAAAATAAATAGAAGGAATGGTTATAGGCAGGCCAGACGTGAAAACAGCACGAAAGCCTTAGGACACGCTTTCCGCATAACGCTGTCCTGCTAACAGAAACCAACACTTTTGCTACCCGGGGTCCCCCGTGCAGCCTAACTCGTTCGCAATTCAGAACGGATAAAGATCGGTAAAGTAAAACAGGAAAACATGGAGCTGGGCTATGTTCAGACTACCGACGCAAAACTCATATCATGATCTACGGACACAAAAAAACAGCGTTCCACGCCGTTCATTTGGCTGAAACGTGAAATGACGTCATTCTTTAAAGTTATTACTGCCGTTGCGGCAACAGTCTTTGCCCGGCTTAAGTCGTCTGATGCGCGGAAGCCAATTGTGTGTTAGAATTGTCAAAAGCCAGGACATGGAGCAGCTGGATGCCGGATTCCAAAGCTGTCCCTGATTTAGTTCGGGGCTGAGCATGACAAAGACCTGTGTAGCGAGTGCCTGTCTAGCCAGTGAGTTTATAAAAAGGAATGCAAAGGCTTGAGTGACACGGAAGCAAGATATATGACGTGGTGCACTCGTACCTAGTTCAGGATACCGATTTCTAAGGAGATTTTGTGTGGCTAATACAGGCCTTGGAAAAATATATGCTGAGCCTGAGAGTACCAAAACTATCCTGGAAAGGTTCCTTTGGCGAACTCGAGATAAAGGTGGCCGGTTCAGACAGCATATCGCCAAGTTGTCTGCATCTGTTATCAAACAGAACCGCAAAGCAGCTGCTAAAGTCGGGATTGGGGCTCGACATGAACCATGTAATGATAATTACAAGGTAGAATCACAAGGAATGCCCCTGGCGCGCGCACGCAATCCCTTCTGCAAGTTACTATTCGTGACGCTCTGGTCGAATGGTGCGGTGTAATAGGTAATAGTGACTGCTGAAGTTCAGACCCACCGCTATGTGCCGAAGAAAAGACCGGATTCGAAACAAGCTTTATTCCTCCCACCATCAGCCCATTTCCAGTGCTGTCTGCTCTAAATACGAAAACGTCGGTCGAGCAACAAAAAAATGAATACCAGTTTGCAAAGCGCCGTGAGAGCGTTGGGAAACAAAGAACAAGCAGCTGTTTTATTATTTGACAGAAGCCTCGTTTTTACAGTACATGTAATGAAAAGAAAGCTGTAGACGTTGATGTAATCGTGGTTCCCCGAAAATACCACGAGATCATTTTGGAGCTTTCCCATTAGGCAGCTTGGTCGGTTCATTTCGGCATTAACTAGACAAAAGCAACACTGCTACGCGAGTGTTACTGGCTGGGCTGTTTAGAGATGTAGGGCAATGTGTTCGTAGCTATGAAGTTTTTCAGCGGACAGGTAGACTAAATGAAAGACGACGTGCACTCATGACCAGACTAGCAAGTGTAAGCGAGCCGTTCCGCAAAGTTTAACTTCAAATCCTTTGTGCTTTACCCCTGACAAAGTCTGGTTTTGAGCATCTTTGGACCATGGCTTGTCCCGAAAGCAGGCGCGTCGTTTTCCGGAGTGAAATGCAATCAGATCTTGGTAGTGCCTTTACGCAAGAGTTGGTGTTTCTGACGAAACGTGGCATCCAAATGCACCTCAGGTTTTTCCAGCATAACAAATAAACAATGCAGAGAGGGTTCATTCCGCAATGCCGCGCATATTGGGAACCTTGAAGGAGTCGAACATTGCGTTACCGGCCATGTTGTTTGCGTTGCGTTCAGGGGCGCAAGTGTAAACTGGTTTAAGCCCAGCAGAGCTTGGGTACGGGAGGGAATTGTGTTCACCACTAGTGCTAATTCATGAGAATTTGAAAGAGAAGGAGAGTTATGCGACAGTAGGGGAGTGCAGGTCCGCGCAGAAGTAAATGGAAAACAGTAGCGGTAAACAAATCCCATCGCTGCGCCGCATAAGCGGCGTGGTGTTGCCATTTGGAAACAACCCCAATCCTTGGTTCACAGTGGCGTTTCTATGGGACCGACATCGGGAACCGAGGATATATGTTATGGGGGTAGGTTCACCTTGCTTTCGCCATCCTATCTAAATCGTTTTAACCGTCACTCTGCTGGGGCGCTGGACAGGACCTAACAGTTTTCAAAGGGCAACGCTTGGCTATAGTGTAGCGCTGATTACATTGCCGCTCACAGCCATCGGTGGCCACCAAATCCGCCGCTGTGCGGTACAAGAAAATTACGCGGGCACGGAACTGGCTTGTTGCCCTTCATAAAGTTGCGGCATAGTGCGGCATAGAACGCGCGTGAACTGGCAAGAAGAACCGCAAGCGAGGGATCATGCCACGAACGCTGGACAGAGTGTTCACAAAGGGCGATCTGGCTGACGTCAGGTGCTCCTCACGAGGCGTAAGCTTAAGTGTCCTCGTTAGTTATTCTATTTATTTTTAGAAGCTCCTGACGGGGCGTAAGCCCACGCATTAGCCTGGATGGTAACAGGCGCTCTTCACGAGGCGCACGCGTCGTGCGCCTCGTGAGAAGCGTTACGCGGCAAGGGCTACCGAAGTCTATCACAATTGGATGAGGAAATTCGCAGATAGTTGTTGTGCTGATCAGTTTACTGCTTGGCGCCATTAAATACCTTCCATTTCATTGGAGTACCGCCTTAGTGAAACACCGAAGAACCGGATGTTCTTACAGAGAGCCAATCGACAAGCTATCATCACCCACGTGCAGGTTCTTCCAGCTACAAGCAACGAGGCACGCAACGTAGGCAGCGTGCAAGAGGCATCAAGCACCACGTGCCATGCACCCGCTCTTCCGGTCCAGAACTACACGAACGAAACCTTCAAATCGCGGAACGCAACGAAGCCAATAGGCACGACATTTTCCGAACGTGCTGTCCGGCACCGATCTACGCAACCAATGACATCACACCCGAATCTGTGGACATGGCCAGGACGAACGAGACGCACGCCGCACGAAATGCACGATACGTGGCGAACAATAGCGCACCAACGTTAGGGGAGTTTCACACGCCAAACGAGACGCCCAGCGCACAAAATGCACCAGCAGTGACGAATGACATCCAACCCAGAGCGCTGGGGCTGAGCACAGATAATGAAATGCACAGCGCACGGGACCCGACCAAGCAAGCACACACGAAGGAAACGCTATTTGGGACATTCTTCGATCCCACTGCTGTTATACGTACTTGGCCAGGGAATGTCACAACCACAGAACTTAACCTTGTCACAAGCAAGAATACACCCAGTGCATGCGGTTTCACTCTACCGGGACGTACGAGCTCTCCGGCACCCGCTGCTTCAACCCGAGTGCAGCCAACAAACGACATCACACTCGTGCAGGTAGGTCCGTCAACGAGCAACGACCCGGCCAGCGCGTGTGGCATGTCTGAGCCGGAACGAACGCTATCACCGGCACCCGCTACTCCGATCGGGACTCACCCGCCAAACACCATTTCGCTAAGGAGGACGCAACGGCGAGCAAGCGGACTCGGAACGAACGTAACGCTTTCTAGCCTGCTTCTACAGGAGAGATACCGACCTCAGCATGCGGGGAACAACTTGCAAAATACGGCAGCTTGAGTGACGACACGAACACGGCAAGAACGACAACAGATGAACCGGATTCAGACAAATGCATCAAATGCCCTACTGATGAAGTCACGCTTACGACGCTAAGGAATGTGGGACCGAACGGACAAGACAAATGACGCCCGCTTCCCCACCTCAACGGCTTCAATTACGAGGCAACCACGGCAAGAGTGAGAACGGAGCCGCACCAACTTTGGCCGATTAGCCCCGCCAGCGCAAGACAACGCCACGACACCCACGTTAAACGAAAAGACAAAAGCTCCTACACCATACGCAACGCACACCTCAGTCGAAGCAAATTTGTTAACGCGCCGAACTATGCGATCGCTGCATACCGCAGCTCACCACCGGACAAAATGGTTGCCTGCGCTGCTAAATGTAAAGCACGAAACGAGCTACACGAACACAATTGCCGAAGAAAGCAACGTGACTGACGAAACGCTCTAAACGTTGTCATGTTCAGCGAATTCCACCGCACGCAAAGAAATCAAGCCAATTTGACATGCACCGAACCTCATCGAGACGAACGCCCTGTTAAAGAAGTTTCTAGTATCCGGAGGAAAGCATAAGGAAACCGTGAATAAGAAGTCAGTGATCCGGATATGCACGGACGTCAATGTACGGGGACGCTTGATTGTGCCTGGGGGCAGGCACGATTCGGATTCGGAGCACGATTCCAAGACTATCAGGTCGCCGAGGAACGAAAATAGACAACTAAATCTATCCCCCCACAAGTCGCAAAGAATCGCAATTTCTGACCATGGCCGCGCCAAGAAGCCTCGAGCCCCCGAGAGCCCGACGCTGCACAGACGTGGTTGTATTATTCCTGAGAACATGCGGATACTCCAGACGCAACGCGAGTGCTTATGTTCCGTTTCGCTCTCTCGCCGGTACCCGCCTTGGCGCAGGGAGTCGCCATACGACAGTGCACCACGCCAGACATCTTTTCCGTGGTCCTTTGTCCTTACCTATCTGTAACCTCAGTTTTTCCACTCAATTGAGCATTTTAAATTTGTTCTGCTTAGTCGGTTATTCGAGCCACAACCTAGCTTATACCTAACAGTACAGATAAGTCGAGTACTCTTGAGTACAAAGTGAGTACTCATGAGTACAGATTTAGCACGATTACTCTTGTGAACAGATGAGTTGAGTACGAATGAGTACTGATGAGCACCGGCACTCGTGATTACAGATTATGATCACTCGTGAGGACAAATGAGCTTGAGTAGAAGTGAGTACGATTACCGATGAGTATGCGGGGAGGGAGTACGAGTGATTTTGAGAAAAGGCAACTGTTTGAGTGCTTAAGTGTTTACAGCATGAATGAAAAAACGTGTGCTTGAGTTTGAGTGAATTCTTTCTGTTTTGTCAACCAGTGCTTATCTGTCCACCTGCCGAACTCTTACGGAGAATATTACCGGCTTCGTATGCATTCTTGCGTCGGGAGGAGCTGTTGGGCTCGAGCGCAAGCTTAGCTTCAGCCAAACTGGACCAAAGGGGCGAAAACGTCTGCTTTAGATCTCAAGTGTTAGGACCCACCAAAACCGGCGCTGAGCAGTGGCTACGCAGAGCAAGTCTGCGCGTTTGTTCAGCGTCGATAAAAGAGCAGCCTATGCAAAGCGTCTGCATTGGAGTGCACGTGTGAGAACCGCCCGAAGCCAGCGGGAAGTGATGGGCATACTCCCGGGCTGCCGCGCATTAGGGCTAACAATCGCTGTGCAATTTATCTCTCCCTCGCAACGGCGAGCTTCAATCGCCTACGGGGGCCCCATGGCTAGGTTATTTTAAGGCGTAGCTCTGTAGCTCTTTGGTGCACGTATCTGGGCTGAGCTACGTAACCCCCGTAGCCGAGTGAACGATGGCAAGACCGAATAATTAAAGAAAGCAAGTGAGGACCGTGTCGGCAAATTGTGGGGGGAGGACGGTTCGCCGTGGCGGCGCGAGCGCTCTCCAAAAGTGCGCATGAGGGACGGGGGCAGCATCCAGTAATGAGGAGAGTCTAGAGAAATAGTGAGCGGAGGGCGGTTCTCCGTGGCGGCGCGAGCGCTCTCCGAAAGTGCGCTGGTAGGGGGGGGGGAGATGGCGAGCAGTACGGTGTGCCCGCATGAGACGCTCATCTGCGCCACGCGGGCGAAAACGTGAAGGCGGTGTGCGCGTGACGGTGGTGTGCGTTCCCTGCCTAAGACGCTGGTCCCGGTGCCTTCCTGAGAGTCAGTTCACCTCGCCGACGCAGAGGTTCATCATCGCTGCCGTCAAGAGAACCAATGAGTGAGTGCTGTCTCAGCGCACTGCTGGTGCGCTCAAATATAGCGTTAGAGCGAATCGTCATCACCCGCCAAATTTTCTTTATTCTGTCGGCAAGTGCGCCTCCTTAAACGTGGCTTCCTCGGCTTTCGGCGTCGACTTTCTGCTTCAGCGTGGAGGGCCGCTCGGCCAAATGTAACAGTTGCGACGACGATTAGAGCATTGATAGTGGTGTGATTGATTTAAGTGGTAAAGTGCGTGAACGCTTATAACATTATAGGTGCATGAAAGAGATAATCACGAAATTTCATTGAAAACGCAACATCAAAAGCTTAAAGCAGTTCCACTTTACGTGAAAAATCTAGGAAGTGCCGAGCAGCGATTCGCCAGCGATTCTGTGTCGCCATTTCCAGCTCTTTGCTTCCACCCCTTTGTTGAATGCAATTCAATATTCCATATTTCGCAAAGCTCCCCTTCCTTCTCCTGGAACTGCTCGCATTCTTTTTTTAGATTTTGTTTCTTGCTATGCGTACAGCAGCAGGAACAGGAGTTCTGGACTTTTTTTGCTTGCTTTCATCTCGCATGCTCTGGAGCCTTTCCGGGCCATTTTGAACGCGTTTTTTGTTGGGTGTTTTTTTTTTATTCTGGGTGGCTGGTTTTCTCGCTAGCTGTCGTAAGAACCAATTTGAAGAGCATGCCTACCTAAACACACGCGGAGACTGCTCGTTAATTCTATATATTTTTTTTTCAAACGTACCTGCAGTTTTCTTTGCGCTAAATGATTATTTGCCCAGTGCCAGCGGTTCCAGGAATTGCGGATGGTTCTGCTTATATAAACCTCTATTTGGAATTTTTCCCTAACTTTTAGCGCGAATGCTGGGTGTGGGGGGTATGTTTTCGTAGCCTCTCTTTGGGTCCGTGATGCTCCGTGTCTGTGGTGGCTAGATGGCCCGATCACGGACGAACTACGACGAGAAGCCGGGACCTATGGTGCTCTGCAGAATAAATATATTGCAGTTCCAGTCCACGTAAAAGCTGTGATGTGCGGAAGCGGGCTTCGCCAAAAGAGGTATAACAGCCTCTATAGACTAGTTTCCGAATCAGCCTGGCGTTCATAGTGAAACTAGTCAACCGTGGGCGCTGCAGCACATAAAAAGGACTGTAACGACACGCTGAAATAATCTTTCATAACTCGGTGTGATATTTTTCATGAATTTATGATTTTCTTCTTATTTTATAATATTGCGCACTCATTTGCGGGCCACGAAAGGCGGCCTCAGTGGTGACGGCGAGTCGCAAAGAACACCTCCAACACTTTGCTGATTGGAAACCTGTACCTATGTGGCACCATGAAACTGACGTCGGCTTCGTAACCCGAGGGACCCAGATTCGATCACGACCTGGGAGAAGCGGTGTTCCCTCAAAAGCCTCTGCATAGGTCCGTGAAGGTGCGTGTCTACGTTGTCCAGACCGTCACCTCGAATGAGCTACGAAGACAATCCTGGCCCGTAAAGTTCTCCGCACTTCAAAACGAATAGGCAAGCCATTTTTTTTTGTGGTTGGATAGCTTTTATTGCAATAATTGGTTTATTAGGATAACTTTTTTTAACTTTTCCGTGCCCGTTAGTGGTTCCCTATAAGCCGTGGTCGCCATGCGTCCACGATAATAAATCATCGTTGTCAACAAGATGCCAAGGCTGCGAGAGGGAGACGTGAAGTCTATCTGAATCTTGAGTTAGGATTAGGGTTGTCACCTTTACTGAACAAAAACTGGTCCTTCGGGGATGAGGGCGTGGTGTGTACGCAGTTAATGTTGAAAAAAGGATGCCATGTGCGTTGACATGCCATTCTACTTATTATATCATTTTCCTGCAGAGAAATCAACAAAACGTTTGTACTGGAAATAAGTGAGACTTTGCTTATTGCCTTCAGCCATTTCGTGCTGTTAGCTCGTGAGCTCTCCCGCGTATTTTCTGTATTCGCTTATCTTTGCGGAGCTTGCCATCGGCTACTTATTGTGGTAGTTTCTCAATTGACATTTATAAAATGGCAACAAAAATTATCGCGGCACCACGGCCAGAACCCGGTCAATGGCAGCCTGTTTTAGGTACGGACCGGCAATTGGCTCTATATAAAAAAACCAACCAGACCGTTCGAAAACCGGGAAGGCGACAACCCTATCTCGCATACGCGTAACAGCTACTGAAATGTGTATAGGAGGGTAACGATAGTACGGCAGAGACGAAAAAAGTATAAAAAATGTAACATACGCCGCTCCTGAGCAATGAATTTGCTCTACACTCCGAGGGGGGTGGGGCAATGTACAATACTCGGTAGACACCCGCCTTCAATGCCCGTCAGTGATGTTAGCCCATACAAGCAGCTCTCGTAATGGGAGAGATGCTGTCCCCAACTAAACTTTTTAGTTGGGGGGCGGGAGATATCCCCAGCATCTGAGAATTTAGGGAGGCCTAGATTACAATCAGAAGTGAACAAAAATGTCTCCTAGTAAGGAATACACGTAGCACGTACCACATAGAGTTTATTTACAATATTTTTTAAATCACTTTTCACGTTTTCTGTGGCTCGGTCACCGCCCTAGTGTGAAGAAGCCATGGTGCCTAGTTTAGAAATGACTCCCAAAATAGTTCAGGATGTCATTGGAGAGAACAGTCAAGCGTTCTTCCGCGATCGTGGAAGAATACTCGGAATGACACTAGTGAAAAGGTGGAGATCCATTCTCGCAATCGCCACAGTATAGCAAATCTTTGCCTAATTACACAGTTTGGGGAACAATAGAAATGAAAAAAATGGAAAGCTAAGACGCAAACAGGAACCCATAATGAGCCTGATATTGTACACACCTATTGCCCCACAAACTTGCCCACATCAATAAAAACAAAAGGCTCGCCATCATTAGGAGAGTACTGTAAAGTGGCCCTTAGCCACCGAATATTCAAGGCCACCGAAAAAGTCTTCAATTAGGGTGTTTATGCAACCTTGGAAAAAATCAAAAAAGAAACACTCCTGCCGCTGGAAGAAACAAAACCTTGATGGGCAGTGCTGTGTATATAGTATATAATATAGGCGCCTTCACGGAAAAACAACAACTGAATGCCTGCATTGACATGCTACCGATGCAGCGAATCCACATAAAAACTCCCCCCAGCCAGCCATTGGATGCAAACCTAGACCAAGAGAGCCGGCTATCCAGGTTAACATTGCTTCGAGGCGAGTGGAAAACCATAAAAGCACTGTATACACGGGCTTTCAATGTTGAACATACTCTGGTTACAACCGTCGCAGTGCAGTTCCCTGCCCATCTCCGTGACTGTGTGAAGCGGAAATCGAATCCATTGTCTTGGCGATCCCCCTTGAGAAATTATCAAAATGCAGCACACAAATCATTCAAATAGAAGCTCAAACTCATTACACACTCTTAATACAGCATTAGAAACATCATTACAGGGGAATACTCAAAGGCATCGGTAAGATTCTGCCGTCCACAACAAAGATTAAATCACATGGGAAGCAAGATGTGAAGGCCCAGAAGGGGCCGAGGCAGCCGACCAGGAATCATGACAACTCATATATCATGCTCATTGCAACGATTACTACCACACTACCCTTCAGGAGAAATATGTAGAATGTTTTCATCTTGGTATACCTAGGACCAAAATTCTGCGTGTTCCACAAAGGAATCTCATTGCTTCAGAATCGCAAACTCTGCGCATGATACAACGCGATTTATACATTCACAACTCTAAATGGGCGAAGGCGTTTGATAGGAAACAAGCGACGTTAATCTAGTGGTGCTATATTCGGAGCAAACTTGAACCCCCCTTCCACGCTACGTGCCATTTCCATGCAGCAAAAATATTTAGCAGGTGAAACGGCCCATTGCGTTAAGCGCGGGGGAGCGACCAGATAATGCCACAATGAAAACCAAGGCGGACGGCGAAGCTTCGTAGCTGCGATGGCGAAGGAGAGGGTAGCGGCACCTGACGGGCGAAGGGAATAGCGCCGCACTGGTTCCGCGTCTGAGCAGTGAAATGCCGATTGCGGCGGCCGCGCAGTTTCTTCACCCGCGGCAGATACCGCTAGCTTAACGTATCACAAGCGCTTGTAACATTATCTGGACGCGTTAGGCAGCCTAGTTTCACCTCCTATCTTATTCGTGCTCCGGGTCCAGGTCCGAAGTTTTGATCAGGGGACAACAAATCAAGCAATACATAATCCCTTTCTATCCAGAAATGGAGACAGGTCGTCGACTCGGGCATCTTGATCCAATAAAAAGGGCAGGGAATGAACTGCTGCGGTATGGGGCTCTGCACTCCAATTCCCTTCTGATAACTCCAATTCTTTCTTACTGAACGAAGCTCTTCTGGCGAAGCTGGTTCTTTACCTCTCTTTTAGAAAACAACAAAACATCAGAGTGACGAAGAAATTATAGAATAACGAAATTATGATTAAAGCAGCCCCAACCTTTTACGCGCACACCTTAAGACACACAAGAATCAATGACGTCTATCTTTCCTTGGCCACCGCGATTAGAAACCGTTAAGGCTAGTCTTTCTATCTTCGCTTACTTCCAATGTTCAAAAAATGTAACGGTAAATGCGCCAATTCCGTTACAAAGCCCTTCCTCGGCGTCGAAGAACCGCTATCGCATCATATATGATATTACTTACACGGAGTCCCTCTACGACTTAGCCGCGCGGGGGCGTTATCGCCGTGGCTGGTCGATGCTCGCGCTATTACCTTCAAATCGCACGCGACTGTACTTCCCATCGATGGAACTGATGACCGGCTACTGGCAAATTGAAGTGGATGAGAGAGACAGAGAGAAGACTTCATGTATAACCCCGGACGGCCTATACGAGTTCAAGGTGATGCCTTTTGGGCTGCGCGCGGCGCCAGCAACGTTACAAAGAGTCATGGACACTGTGTTAGCTGGCGTGAATTGGCGCACTTGCCACGTATACCTCGGCGACGTTGTGGCATTCACCCGGACTTGGACGAACACCTTGCAAGGTTGGAGTCTGCACTCCAGGAGTTTGTACTCCAGGTCTGTACTCGGGGCTCACGCTGAAGCCTGAAAAGTGCCGCTTCGCGTAGGAGGAACTGAAGTTCTTGGGCCACGTCGTCAACGCCGTGGGAGTCCTACCTAACCCGGCAAAAACTTCAGCCAAGGCGTAATTCTCAAGGCCGAAATACAAGAAGGGCGTGCGAAGATTTCTCGGACTGTGCGCATACTACCAGCGCTTCGTCGCAAACATCGCACGCATTGCCGAGCCACTCACACGCTTGACGAAAAGAAAGCACAAGTTTTGGCTTGGAAAACGACCAAGAAAAAGCATTCTGCGAGCTACAAAAACGCCCACAAAGCCCGTCTGTGGTCGTTCATTTCGACGAAAACGCCGAAACGGAAATGCACACGTACGCCAGTGATATAGATTTGGAGGCCGTCTTCGTCCAAAAGCAGAGTGGTTGCGAAAACGTAATCGCCTATGACAGCTGCGGTCTGTCGAAGGAGGAGAAAAACTAATTTGCCTCCGGGAAAGATTGCCTGGTTATCATATGGGCCATTTCAAAATTTCGCCCATACGTGTATGGTAGACCGTTCAAGGTTGTGACAGACCACCATGCGCTGTGTTGGCTCGCCAATTTGAAGGACCCCTCTTGCCGCCTTGGGCCATGGAGCTTGCGCCTGCAGGAATTCGATGCTGAATTGTTCATAAATCCGGCAGGAAACACTCCGACGCCAACTGTCTGTCCCGTGCCCCCGTCGATCCACTACCTGAAGACTCCGATGCCGACAGCGCGTTCTTCGGAGTCCTGACGGAGAGCTATCTGGCCGCCCAACAGCGTGGCGACACCGAGTTACGCGTTATGATCGACTACCTGGAATGACGCAATGCCGCCGTGCCTAAGGCGTTCAAAGGAAACTTACGAGCATTCAGCCTCAAAAACTCCGTTCTCGTGACGAAAAATTTTAGCCCCGGAACGGGAACGAATTACGTTCTTGTCATCCCGGCAGATCTTCGTGATGAAATTTTGGAAGCGTGCACGACGACCCGTCTTCCGGGTATCTCGGAACAGCTCGCTGTATTGCGAAAATCAAGGAGAAGTACGTCTGGCCCCGACTGACATCCGACGTCACCCACTACGTTCGGAGTGGCCGTGACTGGCAGCGACGAAAAACGCCGCCGACAAGACCCAGCGGAATACTGCAACCGATTGCCGTCCCGTCGAGTCCATTTCAACAGATCGGAATTGACCTCCTAGACCCGTTCCCTACGTCACGGTCACGGAACAAGTGGATTGTCGTGGCGACAGACTACATGATGCGCTACACAAGGACCGCCGCTCTTCCGAGGGGACTGCACAAGTTCTTCATAAGCCAAAATGTGCTGCGACATGGAGCCCCTGATGTCCTAATCACGGACTGCGGAACGGCCTTCACTCCGGAGCTTATGCAAAGAATCTTACGCTACAGCAACACGGATCACCGAAGAACTACGGCGTACCACCCCCACACGAACGGACTAGCGGAGCGCCTGAACAAGACAATCGCGGATATGCTGTTTATGTACGTCGACGTTGAACATAAGACTTGGGACGAAGTCCTTACGTATGTCACGTTTGCGTACAACACGGCTATACAGGAAACCACACAGATGACACCATTCGAGCTTGTCTACGGAAGGCGGCCGGCTACGATGCTTGATGCCATGCTTCCCCACGTGGAAGAAGACGACCTCAACGCCGACGTCCAAAGATGCCTTCAGCGTGCGGAGGAGGCCCGCCAGCTCTGTCAAGTTTGCACAACGGACCAGCAGCTGTTGGATGCTAAATGCTACAACCTCCGACGCTGAGACGCCGAGTACCGCCCAGGGGATCGTGTGTGGTGACTCCCATCCGACGACGCGGACTGATGAGAAGCTTCTACGACGATAGTTCGGACCCTACCAGATTATACGACCTGTTGGCTAACTTACCTACAAAGTGATGCCCGATGAAAATTCCGGCACATCACGACAACGCACACGACCCGAAGTCGTCCACGTGGTTCGCTTAAAACCTTTCTACACAGGATGACGAACTTCTATTTTTTTTATTTGTTCGGACTGTCGCTTGTGTTAGCATCGGGTAGCTGCATTCTTAGAGGGGGGGGGGGGTAATGCCGCGAATAATGCCATGGGTTTGTTTATTTGTGTTTTGCTTTTGCCGCCCGGCTGCGCTGGTCTGTGTTATCGGTGTTGTGTGTGCCAAGTGAGGCGCGTGTTCCGTTCTGTCTTTCTGTGCCGCATGTGTTATCTCTTCTGATAGGGAGATAGCTCCGAACTAACGTGAACAGCCTAGAATATTCTTCGTTGATCTACAGTGTTCTGGATACAATTCTACTATTCCAGAAACCCTCGCTCAGAGTGATAAATTCCCGCTCAGCAGATGCTGCGGCGCTCGAATCGCCGGAGCTCGCCTGCACACATCACTTGGTTGAGTGCTGTTTCGCTGCCTGTATTCTTTGAGTGTTTAGGGCAGCACAAGTTCGCTCCAATAAACGTGTTTTCCTTGAAGACAACTGCGTTGTCTTTGGCTTCGTGACAATATCTCTTTACATTCAGGTACATTCTCTTTAGGGTTAATATTGGCTCTGTCACAAAAGTTCCCGGCAGGATCTTTTGCCGTCGGCAACGCCACCTGGCCGCAGAGGGCTCCGGTCGCAGAAATTAGTGTGATGTCTAAGCTTCCAAAGGAGACCGGTCTAACTTGACCGCGGGCAACTGTTGAAGCAGGTCACGCTCCGCGTAAACGCATCTACTGCACCCTCTTAGAGAAAGAAAATAAGCCAATTTTCCTAACACCAGTAGGCAATTGCGGTTTTGTGTGAAAATGGGTAACAACAAGACGTAGGTGCTTTAAATGTTTTGGAAAGCGTTCGGTGGCAATGCGATAAAAGATTGCAAAACGTTTATGTGGCACAACAGGTTGCAGAAAAGTCGGGAGTCTGTCTACGACGGCGGCGGCTCCTGTCGCCCGTGTACCTCACAAACGGACAACGCGGTGAAAAACGCGCGTCATGTGTTGGATAGCAACCGTCGAATAAGTGTTACGATGATCGAACGGAAACGCGGAATACCCAAAATAATCGTTCATCGCATTTCAAAGGAACGTGTTAAAATCAGGAAAGTCTGCGCACAAAATGGTGCCGAGAAACTAAAGCAGTTTCTCTCAACCTTAAAGCTTTCGGAAGTGCACAGCAGTAATTCGCCAGGGGGCTGAATTGTTGTTATCCACTCGTTGCTACCACCCCTAAAGCTGTTGCCTTTCCTGTCTCGCTCCTCTCTAGTTGAATTGATTATAGTTTTTGTCCAATGCAATTCGTAACTCCCGCATAAGCAGTGCTCGAACGCCCTTTACCTGGACAGCACGAGCGGGGGTGCGGTTATTTTGTGCTTGCTTTCATCTCTGACGTGTCGGAGCCCTACGGCGCAGTTTCGAAGACGTCGTGTTTTGTCTTCCACTGCCCCCCATGAGTGTTGCTAACTACATGGACGCGGGGACTGCCGGTTAGTTGCATAGATTTTTCCACAAATGCACCTGCAGTTTTCTTAGCGCTAAATAATGGGGTAATGTATGACAAGTGCGAGCGGTTGAGAAGTTTGGAATTGTTATAAATATATAAACCACTTGCTCAATTTATGTTGTTACCCTTGGCCTGAAAGTTGAATCGAGGGTGAAGTGGGTATCTTATCAAAGCTTCTGCTGAGTGCGTAACGTAAATTTCAGGTAATGAGGCCTCTCTTTGGGGGCTAATCCACGGGCTGTTTGCATTCATGACGGCTTGTTCGGGCGGTGGCTAGAGAGCGTGGCAGCGAACGAGACAAAACGACTGTTTGTACCCCGAAAGCTCTCCGCCCTTGAAGTCCTGATGAGTGGTTTGAAGAAAGAGCGTTTGTTAAAGTGCCTGGATTTGTATTAAAGCGACGAAGCGGTCCAAGAAATGGTCACAGGGATCACAGGTTGACGAAAATCAAACCATCCCTGAAAGAACTAGGCATTCGACGCTAGGCAGGGTAAAGCACCTGCGACAATCTCAGTGAAGAGGGTTTCTGCGGACCGCTTCCAGGGTGCCTTCAATGATTGGATAAAGAATAGGCAATGGTGTATCGAATCAGGGGGGAAATGCTTTGAAAAGCTATGAAAGGATTTGAAACTGATATTTATTTAAGTTTCGCCAGCGTTGCGTCGGCGTGTTAAACCCTACAATCAATCAATCAATATTCATTTGTTTGTTTATTTATTTAAAGTACCCTCAATCGCAAAAACATCGAAGAGGGGACTTTGTTTTTGAAAAAAAATACAAGTAGCAAGTAACAAAGCGGCAAGAATGTAACAGACTACACACGCTGGTAGTACAGACAACAAAAGTAGATAATAAAATACGCTAGTGGTTATTCTGGACGGCTGCGGAGAAATATTTGTGTGCTAAAGAACAAGCGGAAAGCGGAAAGCGGAAAGAACAGGCTATAAAGCAAACTACAGAAACTTTGCACAGAACTACACAAGAAATTCGCAAAACATGCGCACAACAACAGTTGTTCAAGACAAATGAAAATGAGCAACAAACAATAGAACGACAACACGAACAGAAACAATATCACGTGGAATCACTACACCCGAAAAAGGCAAACAACAATCGGTGAAAAAGATTTGAATCTGCTATTGATGCGTTGTCACCGGGAAAGTGGTGTGATTTGGTCGAGGTTAGCAGCAAGAAACAATAAAAAAACGAGGTTGTGTGGCAAAAATGTTCGCGACTTTGTGGGCGTGGTCGACACGTGAAGAGGGATGGGATGGCCTTGCAAATAGTTCACTGGCTAAGCAATGGTGGCGATAAATTTTAGTGAATAAGCACAGACGGAAAACTCTTCTTCGTAATGATAACAGCAGCGGTAGTTGCAGAGTTAACTTCATTTGTGTCGCGCTAGCAGTTCTGTTGTAGTTTAAAAGGATGAAACGGGCGGTGCTATTCTGAACAAGTTCGAGGGTGTGTTTCATAGAGGTTTGATTCGGATCCAAAATTAAGGCAGCATACTCCAATTTTCGTCTTACAAGATTTTTGTACAATAACATCTTTAATAAAACCGGAGTTTTGCGGAAATTTCGCCGGCGGTAGCCTAAGGTCCGGTTGGCATTATTGGTTATGTATTCGATGTGTGCTTTCCATGAGAGAGTTGAAGTTATGATTACTGTTAAATAGCAATAAGATGAGACATATTTCCACTGGCCGCCACTAAGGTTGCAAACTGAAGGTGGTTCGTTTTGGCGAGAAAATTGCATTAGTTTGCATTTGTCAGGGTTCAGTTTTATTTTCCAAGTTTTGCACCACCGCAGGATACCATCTAGATCTGACTGCAGCGAAAACTGGTCAGTGTCATTCTCTATTTCTTGATAAAGGACGCATTCGCCAGCGTAGAGATGGATACAAGATTAAAAACACTTCTGGAGGTCATTAATATATATTAAAAAGTAGTGGGCCTAAAACAGACCCTTGGGGAACACTTGAGGTTACAGAAATCAAAGAGGAATCGTAGTTGTTTAGGGTAATGAATTGAAAGTTGTCAGTGAGGAAATACTCCAGCCACGTTAATAATTTTCGATCTATTTTTAGAGTGGAAAGTTTCAACAGTAATAAACTATGATCAACTTTATCAAAGGTTTTCGAGAAATTTAGAAAAACGCAGCCAACTATGGATCTATTTACTAGTATGGTATGTAAATTGTGATTAAAGAGCAGCAACTGTGTTTCGCATGAGTATGAACGCCGGAAGCCATGTAGCGATGAGGCAAAAAATTAATTCGATTCGAGAAAACTGAAAAGGTGTGTTTACAATCCGTGCTCAAGAGCTTGCAAGGTACGCTTGTTAACGAAATGGGGCGGTAGTTAAATGGAGAATGTTTGTCACCTGATTTCAACAGAGGGATCACCTTCCCGATTTTCCAATGTATCGGAAGCGAACCTGATTTTAATGATTGCTGGAAAGTATTTGCTAAGAAGATGGATTTTAGTTTGTTGTAGGAATTTCGAGGTAATGTTATCGGGCCCGCAGGCCGATGAAAACTTTAAGGATTCAATCAGTTTCACTATTCCGGCCGGCTCAATGACAATAGGAAGCATTGGAACAAAATCAGCCTGTGGTAAGGTGAGGCATTCATTTGTGGAACATGGGAGCGGAAAGAAATTTGAGAAGACATTGTTGAACTGTGTAAAAACTATGTATGAACAAAATGTATGTAAGCTATGTATAAACAAAAAATACCGGGAAGTTTTGGGACAGTCCATGTATACGCCGATGCTGAGTGGAAGGTAGTTTAAAGAAGAAGAATAAAATACTTACAAAACTGCGATTTGCTGAGCCATGCTCTCTACTCCTGTGAATGTTTTCCCATCGTCCGTCACAAGACCAATGTTAATAGGAAAAATACACATACCGCCTGTTTGCGGCGCACCTAAAGTAAACAAGTAGTTTCAAACCGGTAAGAAACCTGTCATTTTGATCCGCAACAGCTGAAACACACAGAAAGCGCCACGGAACGACACGGTAACAGGCCATTTTGCTGGCATGTTACTATTTTTTGGGTCATACCCTTTTCGCTAAAAATTTTCATGACCCGGTTCGTAATTATTTCTTTCGTGTAAGATTGCCTTTTAGTTTGGAGAAGAATAATTAGTTTGACTGCGAGGCCGTTGGTTGATTTCATCATGCATGGTTGCACCTCCACACAAACTATTTTGTTTATTTTGTGCAATATATTTCATGCCCTTATGTCTACCATAAGAAAATATTCCTCTGTCAACTAAGAAATTCATACTTTCTGAAGTCTGAGTAAGTTAAGAAACATAATAGCAAATAGGAGATAAGGCTCAAGAGATGGAGTAAAAACAACAGTAAAACAAACTAACCTAAGCGTTTGTAACCATGAACGGTGACACACCAGATAACACTTCTTGATTTTGCGTTTAACGGCGATACTGGATATCACCCTATGATATTTTCATGCATGGTACTTGAATTTAATATGCTGAGATTGACCTGAAGAAGCACATTTCTCAGCACACAGCATACCCAGCAAGCTGTCTCCAGCAGCCGACTGACACCTGACAGTATAGGTGCTTTTTTCATTAGATTTCATTTTTGCAATCCCGTGTTACGAAGAGCTTCATTTAAAATTACGTGTTTGGCATGTTCTATCCGTTTTTTGGTGCTTTTAAAATAGCCTTCAACTGCAATAAATGATCTTTATTTATACTTCTGGTCGCGCTGCCACAAAGGACACGCGTTTTGGCTTTTCGAAACGTGAATATTTTATGCCCTTTTTTAGAGAGGTTGTTGATCTTATCTGTTGCTGCGCTGAGCATCTTCATCTCCTCAGACACTGTCTTAACGACACGTCATGCTTTTTTGTGCTCGCGGTATTGGCAACTGTGGTTTTTATTGTCAGTGACCAAACTTTTTTGGTCGAAATAAAACAATTTGAGCAACGGTATTTCGGAAACCAAAAACTGATGCAAATTTATTTCGTGCAATTAAGAATTAGCGTTTTGGACGAATCCGTTTTGTAAATTTAATAAATCGAACGCACACTTCTTTTTTCCTGCTTAAATGTGCTAACATAGGCATTAGTCATAGCATAGAGACGTTTAAGTGCGGTACCATCCTATATGACTCTATGCATTCGGTCAGACAACGCCGTGTAGATTACATACTCTGCTTAGAATCTTCCTATTCCGAAGTAAAAGGCCATAGACGGTTACGTTTCAACAACCTGTTTTGATCGCAGCCAGGTCTTAACCTTGAGTGCTTTTTCAGCATTGGTGGGAACAAGCGGAAAAATGCAGTAGTAACGGCGACAACTGCGTTACTTGGAATTGAGTCTTCAGTTGGTTGGCTCTACAAAATTTTGTTGTTCTTTGTGGGTGGCCTTTGAACGAATCGACCATCCAACAGCAACACCATTCGAAGATTGTTCTCAGTCGCAAACCCTCCTGTTCGTCCATGGACTTCCCAAGGCGGCCGGTATTGCACTTTGCCGGTTCTCCTGGCACTCCTTGCAGTGCCGCACAAATTCTTCGATCTGCGCATCCATCTTAGGCCACCAAACGTAGGACCTCGCCATAGATTTCATTGCAGTCACTCCCGGGTGATTAGCATGCATCAAGACGAGGACACGTTTTTTCAGCACCTCAGTGATTGCCACGCGGTTTCCCCAGACCATACAATCCCGATGCACGGACAGTTCGTTCTGTCTTATCTCGTATGCGCCGTAGTCTTTCGGTACCTCTTTTTTTGGCCAGCCGTCAATGATCCATTTCCGTACTTCCGATAGCCGACTGTCTTGGGACGTGCAGCAAGCAACTTCTGCTGCAGTGATTGGCGGGTACTCGGCGGCTTCGAAAAGCAATACGTCGCCTGGCGCTTCTGCCTCCAACTGAAATGCTGAAACCGGTAGCCTGCTCAAGCAATCCACGTTCGCGTGATCCTGAGTTTTGCGGTAGTCAAGCTGGTATTCGTACGCCGACAGCATTAGGCTCCATCGTAGCATGCGTGGTGACAGAACATCTGGTATTTGTTTCTCGCGCCGAAAAATTCCTAGCAGTGGTTTGTGGTCTGTGAGAATTGCAAATTTTCGGCCGGCTAGGTACTGGTGAAAGTGACGCACTCCAAACACCATGGCTAATGCTTCTCGGTCTATGGGAGCATAATTCCGCTCAGCCTTCGTTAAAGTCCTTGATTCATAGGCAATGGGTGGCTCATTTCCCGTCTCGTCAGAGTGAGCGAGTACAGCACCCACACCCACCGGAGATGCGTCACAGGACAGTATCAATGGAGCACTTCCGTTGAAATGCACCAGCAAGGACTGCGATGTTAGCAATTTTTTTAGGCCTTCAAACGCCTGTTGGTGCTCTTCGCCCCACTTCCAGGTAGCATTGTCATCAAGCAAACGGTAAAGCTTCTCGGCTATTTCGAATCTGCCCCGCAAAAAATTGTTGTAAAAATTCACCATACCCAAGAATGCCTGGAGTTCCTTCTTGTTAGTTGGTGCCGGGGCTTTATGGATGGCCTCGACTTTCACCTCGGAAGGGTAGATGCAACACTTATCAATGCGATGACCCAAGAACTCGAGGCTTTCCTGAAACGACTCGCATTTGTTTGCTTGCACTCTGAGTCCAGCCTTATCTAGGCAGCCAAATATCTCCGTGAGCATGCGTTCATGCTCCTCTGCCGTTTCGCTGACCACCAGGATGTCGTCCAGGTACCCAGCTACTTTAGGTATTCCAGCAAGAATAGTGACCATTGCCCTTTGAAACAGTCCCGGTGCCACAGATACGCCGTACGGTAGCCGGCGAACTTTGTAGAGCCCTTGTACCGTGTTTATGGTGACCAGTTCGGCAGTGGTGTCGTCGACTACAAGCTGCTGGTACGCCTGTGCCAGATCAAGCTTCGAGAAGAACCGCCCCTTTCCTAGCTTAGCGAATAGCTCCTTGCTGGTGGGTAGAGGATATACATTGCTCTTTACTGCTTGGTTCACTGTGCTTCGATAATCTCCGCCGATTCTGAGCGAGCCATCCTTTTTCCGCACCACGACAATGGGTGTTGCCCATTCGGAGTATTGGGTTGGCTCCAATATTCCTAACTGCACAAGCCTATTCAGCTAGGTCACAACCTCATCTTTCAGCGCAAACGGAATGTTTCGGCATTTCAGGAACCTTGGCAGGGCGCCGTCCTTCAGCTCGATGTGAATGGGCGGTAAAACAGCGCCAGGCAGAGACCCGCTGAACATCTGCGGAAATCGGGCAGCGAGAATTTCTCGGCTCCTGCCGATGGAATGAAGACCCATTACTTCTATCTCCAGAGGTCCGAACCAATCGCGGCCAAGCAAGGTGTTCCCATCATTCTTGACAACCAGGAGCGGCAACTCGCAATTTCGAACCTTGAACCTCACTGGCACCACGGCTTTTCCCAAAATCTCGATACCCTCTTTCGTCCAGGTTACCAGCTGCACGTCCGGCTCTTCCAGTTTTCTACGCTCTGACACCAGCAGTTTTTGAAACTCCCGCTCGCTGATAATAGATCGCGCTGCCCCAGAATCCACTTCCATTTTCACAGTATCTCCGCCAATCTCGACATCAACTACGTACAGTGGTGATCTCGCTAAGGGTGAACACGGGAGCGCGTGGCCGCCGCTACTATCAGAGCAGCCTACCGTGCCCTGTGCGAACCATCACGCATGCGCTGTGCGTGCCGAGCGAGACTATGCTTTCAGCGCGCGCACAGCGTCATCGGAGCGTCTGCGCGTCGTCTGCTGTTTATAGCGCGTGTGGCGGTGGAGCTAGCACCCAGTGTATAAATGAGTGGAAACTATAATTCACGTGAAAAATGTTTCCGTATGAGCGTTAATTCGTTCTTTAGCTCCAATACAATGGTTTCGGCACAGCAGCGTAACACACCCACATGTTTCAGACTCATTCAGAAGATCAAGCAGATATTAAGAGCACTTTATTTTTGCAATTGCTTACAAAAAGTCTTTTAAATGCACAAAATGCACGCAATTCAAGGCTTCGACGGTGGTCACTCAAAGGTGGCGTAGGCGCTACGACCTTCATATTCAATATACAGGGGAAAACTATCATCCTATACATTTTTATATTTGGCCATTTTCATGCAAGAATCTTGGAATCGCAGATCAAAGCAAGGTACCATTAGCAGACGAGACGCAACATAGCAGACGACGAGCAGAAGCTCCGATGACGTGATGCGCGTGCTGAAAGCAAAATATCGCTCGGCACGCACAGCGCATGCGTGATGGTTCGCGCTGGGCACGGTAGGCTGCTCTGATAGTACTGGCGGCCACGCGCTCCCGTGTTCACCCTTAGCGAGATCACCACTGTACTTCGGGACAGCGCTTGCTACTTGGCCGATGCTGAATAGGCTATCGTACTCTGTTCCTGTGCCACCCGTAGTCTGAGCCAGCTGATCCTGTGCTTGCGTCTTATTTGCTTTGCATGCTCCATGTGTCCTTTTCCGGAACACTTGAAGCACTTGGCATTTTTGACACCCGCACCGCACAGCTGCGTGGTTGCCCAAACACCGAAAACAACGCTGCTCACCCTGCTGACGCGCCCCCGCGACACGTTGGCTTCCGTGGTTTCCCGCATTCGGCATTTTAGCTCGCGAGCCTACTTCCGCGGTCATTTCTAGCTGAGCTTCCGCTTCTCGTCGTATTTCGCTTATAGCTTGGTGCTGCTTAGCTGTAGCCTCTGCCGTGACTGCAAAATCGTACGCTGCTTCGAAAGTCAGTTTTTTTTCCGCCAGTAGCCGTTGTTGCACGACTCCGTCGGCGATTCCGAAAACCAACCGGTCACGCAGCATTTCAGTAAGCGGAAACTTGTCCCCGCCGAACCCACAGTTTCCAGCTAACCTTCGCAAGGCAGTGGCGTAGTCGGCCACAGACTCGCCAAATTCCTGGTCCCGTTTCGAAAACACGTACCTCGAATACAGCTCGGATGGCTTTGGCTGAATGTGGTTCTGTACGGTGTCAATGAGGACCTGGTATTCCACGTACGGCGGTCGTAGGGGCTTGACGAGCGTCGATATCAGGGAGTACGTTTCCTGCCCGCAGCAACTCAGCAGCACCGCCCTCTTGTCCACGGCTTCCGACACCTTGGGCCGTATTCTGCTGGGCATCCGGCGCGCCTCGGATTAGATCCGAGACGCAATCCGGTGCGGTCACGTGAGGAGGCGCTCGGATGGGGTGTCACGCGATTGGCTCGGAGCGTTGACGTCAGCCGGCCTGCGTCACGCGGCTTTATTTTTGCTATATTTTGGCGGTTTTGGTGACGTCACGTAGCCAAAGCCTCCCGCTCGTTCTCCCGCGACCGGCGCGTGAAATCCGGCGCGGTTGACAGCGCATCGGATTCTGAGATGGCTGCGTATATGCCGCCTGTCTTTGCACTTTTGTTGGAGCTGCTCCCGTGCCTGAGCGTCGACTAAGCGACGGCGACTTTCAGCGCCGTTTCCGTGTCAACAAGGGCCCGGCGCGGATGCTGTGCGACGCACTTGACGAGCACGTTAGGCCTTGAGGTGCGACGGGGCTATCTACGGAAGCGAACGTGATGTGCGCGCTGAGGTTCTTCGCTACCGGCAGCTTTCACAGATTGTCGGTAGCGGTGATACTCTTGGCATGACGCAGCCGTCGGTCAGCCGCAGCATTCACGCCGTTGCCGAGGCGCTGAAATTGGAAGCCCTTATCGGCCATCGAGGTGCAGCGAAGTGTCAACAGATACGAAGGTGCTGTGCGTGCTTTGCCCCTCTTCGCAACTGACAGTGTGCAAAGTGTTTTCTGCCCATGAAACACTGTCGCACCCCGCCGCCAGTCGCAGCGTTCACACTGTGGTGTCGGCACTGACGGAGCTCGACACACGGGGGTTTTGGATACCCCGGCGACGTAAGCACGGTGTAAGTACTACTTGTTTCTGGCTACGTTTGTTACGGAAGCAAAAAATGATGTAGCCCCATTGTTTTGCATCGAAGGGAAAAGAAGCGCGATGTCTGAAAAGCAGTCACTGAAATGCTTTTGTTTTGAGCGGTGTCGTGTGGTGGCAGTGATCTCCCATAAATTTCGCAATTGTGAATGATCAAATAGTGTGTAAAAAAAATAACTTAGCAGATGCATGCATATGTAAATAATCTGTTAACTCTCCGGCCTATGTTCGCCTAAGTGAAATGATATCGAAAAGGTATGTCAAAAAATGTAGCTAAAATGAACACGTTCACAGGTATCGAATAGGGTGGCGTCTTGAAAGAAAAAATGCTTATAAAGAAAGATGACGTATCGTGTTGGGCGTCTAAAAGACTTCATAACGAACCGTGTAATATATTCGTAACGTATGTCGCCCTCGCCCCGCCCCCCATCATGTGTCAACTGCTTCGGCGCCTTGTCACTTCGGCTGACATGTTTTGCCCTCCTTGACACATAGTGAAAAAGTGACAAGTTCAGCTTGTCGGCTCGTTTTAAGGGTTTACCGATTTCGAAATGCGGGGTGGGGAGCGGAGGTTGTGTTCCCCAGTTGTACCGCATAGACGGGTGGGAGGGCCCTTTCTATAGTTGTAAGTAACCAATTTTCCTCTCAGGTCGCCTGCATGCTCTAATTCCCCTGCTACGCGAAACAACGAAGATTAAAGAAAAGGCACATACAACACAGCGACGTCGTTCGTCGTTGCATGTAGTTGCGGAATGAATCAGTTCTGAGTAACCCAGTTCTTTGTATTCTTGCTCTTGTTTATTACCTTTTCCTTTTTTATAACTGTGTACTTGTTTAATGCTTTAGTACATAATTGTGTTATGTATTTCTTTCAGGTGTGCGACGCCTGTATTAAGGCCCTGACCGTAACTGCCGACTACAGTGCCTTTGTGTGACTGTGGCTGTTCACTGTTGCGCGCGACGTGTAAAGCCTGGTGGCGAGTTCTGGGGTTGATGGTGGCCACCTGTTGGAGTCGTGGCTCATGACACCCCCCGCTCGTCATCCAGGCCCCAGACACCTGAAGAAAAGTACAATGCCGCACATGCTTCGATGTGGTCTGTCGTGAAGTGCAACATTGCAGTTCTCAAGAGCTGTTTTCCTTGCCTGCAGTAGCACCAGCTTTTCTTCATAGGCCTCCTCTAGCAGCCAACATTGTCAATGTGTGTTGTGTGGCTGCCTGTTGGAACGACAGACGACAATAGCTGCAGCAGCAGCAAGTGGACGAGGGCAGTGATACAGACGACGCGGCTGAGGAGGTGCCTGCCCCCGACATGTGGATTCTTGCTCCTGAAGGACAGGCAGGTGCAGAGCAGGGCAACCAACGCATCATCAGACAGCTAGGTGGCACTAAACGTGTCATTTTTAACTTTCGTTTCTGATTGTGTGTGGTGTGCGGTGTTTGTTTTGTTGGGAGAAAGTTGTTTTGTTGTTGTTTCAAGCAGCATATACTATGCCCTGAATAATCTTCTCTGATCTACAATGTTCTTTATTTCAATGGACGGTTCGAGAAACACTTGCGCCGAAAGATAAAAGCGTGCAGAGCAGACGCCGCGGCATTCGATTCGACGACACTCGCCTGCACAAGTCACTCTGTTGACCGCTGCTTCGCCGCCTCTGTATTCTTTTGAGCTGTTAGGGGAGCACAAGTTCGCTACAATAAACGTACTTTTCCTTCAAGACAACTGCGTCATCCTTGGCTTCGTGACAGTATAAGTACGCAATCTGATCGTGCGCAAAACGCGCACACATGCGTTTTGAAAAACGGGTTTAATTCACTGCACAAGCGAGAGTGGCCGAACAATGACATGGCGTTAGGAAATCGATCAAAATATCGTACTCACGTCACAGTCCTCTTATATATAACTGCCGGGCAACAGCGTACCGTTTACATCGCTTTTCGTCCCAAGAGAACGCCCTTGTGGGACGAAATCTTTGTGTAGCAACTGTACTGAGCGTTCAAATATGCCTCCTTTAAAAACAGCTGTGCGGCGCGCAGCGCTCCCTGGCGCCTCATAACGGAACAAAGTAAAAACATAAATGCGTGTAAACCTGTTAAACTAGCATTAGCAGCAATGGCAGTGCCCGTGAAAACACACAAACAGGAAAGGCTTTGTTATATTTAAACAATTTTATTCATTCTAGCAGTATTTCAAAGTTATGAGATTTTCCCGGAAGGCGTTGACACGCACTTCCGGACATGACGTACTGCCCGCGATCTCCCGAGGCATGCTCCGAGGGCGGAGCTTTGGCGATTTTACGTCATTTTGACGTCACGAGCATCCGAGGCGCATCGGATCAGCAGAATACGGCCCCTTGTTGACGGCACCGTAGAGTTCGATGCGCTCGACGTATTCTTCCCATGTCGAATTTCCATGCACGTCAAACTCCGAAATGCGACCACCGAACGCCATCACGCCTGCTTCCGGCGGCCCGCACGGGCCAGACCGTGCCTCGTCGCCAAAGTAGTGACCAAGCAGAGACTGCTGCTCCAACAACAAGAACGTTTATTGAAGCGATAGCGCGGCTTAAATAGTTCAGCGCCGATGCTTATCGGCGCTCACAAAAAGAGAACGAAAGGCGCATGCTCGCCTGCCCGTCCTGCAGGTCACAGCACGACCTTACTTGGCAGGATATCACAACGCACCTGCGACGTTGCCTAAAACACCCACTAATGTTTCCTTTCAGTTTTCGCTCGGCCGAAAAATGCGGCACGTGCAAACCGAGTGTTTCGAGTGCACTTTGTGCAATAATAGAGAGTTTTAGCTGACCGTTCTTGACGCTCCGCTATGCTCCCGACGTCCCGCTCAGCACAACCGGAGCGTCAGCAGCCGAAAGGCATTTAGCTAAGCGATAACCGTGTCTCCCTCGACGGGGAATGATTCGCGTGACTGGTCGTTTCGCGTGCGCCTGTAAACCTAAACTTCAACCTAAAGGAAACATAACAATTTTTGTTTGCTCGCCCAAACAAAGCAAAATACCGTGTTTCTTGCCCTCATTTAACATTTTTTTGTATAATGTAGTCGCTGACATGGAATAATTTTTATAAATAACAATAAACAAGCCGATAAAATTTGTAATAGCCAAGCCAAGGCTGTCTTTCTCGGCGCTGCATAGAAGCAGCCCCGCGCTTCGGTCGACGTTTTTCGCTTCCGTTCTAAAGATCTTTGAGGTGTGTGGCACCATTGCCTATTCGGAAGCGCTTTCGCGGCTTCGTCGGTCGTGTTTCAACTGAAGAAACGAAGTTCGCCGGAGCGCGCTCGCGTTGCGGGGGCAGCCATGTTAAAATTCCGCCCGGTAGCGTAAGCTGCCGCGACGGTCCGCTAAGAGGCCCCGGTTAGCGGAGCGTGGCCCCGCTCCGGTATCGCCGGTAGCGCGCTAGCGTGCCACGCATGCGCAATGGCGCCCCCGCTTGCTATCGGAGCGGAGCGTACCGTCAGAAACGGTCAGCTAAAACTCTCTAATATTTTATTAGAGTAAACTGAACAACAATGCACTATTTGTTTAGCATTTGCCGCAAAGGCGAATGTCACCTTGTCAACTGCAGCCTTTTTAATACCATGAAAAAATGCAAGTACGTACCATTCCAGTTGCCGGGCTCATAACTTGTCAGAACATCTTTCCTAAGAAGAAGTAACACAAATATCTTAGGTTTTTAATGTAATGATGCCTATACAAACACTTAGGACACCGGAATATGTGGACCGGAGGTTAAGATCAAGATAGCTGTGAAACTATATGTCGCATAAGCGGGGTGATAACGTCTACCGCGTTACGGATACCAGAAATATTGTCAGCGTCCATATTATTATCTCAAGTTATTCTAAGCAATGTGTTTTCTTATTGCACGGTTTGAACCGCGTTGAGGGAGTAGTGTCTCCGAACTATAAGACTTAACTTTTAATTATCAGCATTCTTCAATTAATTGTGCTCTTTTGAGTTGAGACCTTATGTCGGTTCGAACACTGAATTACCGCTGCTAAGGCTTTGTCACAAGATTGTTGCACCCGTGTTACACGAGGCAGACTTTCGCTAATATAACACGATTTCTTAGTCACGCTGCTTACGTTGGCCTTGGGAACTGCGACGATTCCGAAAGGGTAATTATGGGGAGATGAGGCTGAATGTATACCCTGTGCTCGCCCAATACCTCGGAATGGTATTTCTCTTAGACGTGAACACAGTTCTCAATTGTGCCGACACGATTTATTAGGTGGTAGTCTCCAGCTGCACCAAGTTATTGCAGCCGTTATAAATTTTTCTCATGTCACAAAATGTTCAAAGAAAACCTAACACCACACATTTTTAAGGGCCCTCGTGGCTTACACTCGGCGATTACGCAAGTGTTTTAGTTGAGAAAATTCGTTTCTCCTGCAGAATGCCACATACATTGAAGAGATATCTATCAACAGCAATAACGCAATATATGCACTGAGATCCCTTTATAGTACCATAACATTTTCGTTGGAGTTCTGAAGTGGGGTAAGTTGGAAAAGAATAAATAAGATAGTATTGTAAAAATTTATCCATCATTACATCGGTGCCCACATGTACAAAAACAATGACTGTATTAGCGGGTTATTACTATTGGCGCTCAGCCGAGGCGGGTACTTTTCTGCTTAACGTACTCTAACGCAATCAAAAGTAGAAAACGTTTCTTGTAATGCTTTAGTGCCGCCTGAGCACTTGCGCATCGTCTTTAGTATGACGCTAGTTTGGTGATGTTGTCGCAAAAACGGTGCCACACAAAAGCGAGGCCGACTGAGCGCATGTTGACCACAAATGTTCTTCATCAAGCTTCTGTAAATATAAGGCAGTACAAATTCGGATTTCGGGTTTCAGAGCCGCTCTGTAAGGACCAACACCCATACTTTCTCCGGGCTCAACTGATGTGGAAAACTCCTCACAGAGGTTTTTTTTATGCGGGCTGCACTTAAGGAGCCGAGGTGGTCCGCTTTTACCCAAGCACGAATCAAGGTAGCCAAGCTGTTGCGTTTTTATGTCTGTGACCGGAAACGCCAACCCCGGATAAGCTTGAAAACGCGATAAAAAACACCAAGACAGGTTTTCTATATTATTGTAAGGAAGCAGTCTTTTTTCAACACAGCGATACCACGCATTCCTGTGTAATCTGTAACGATAGGCATTCAAGTAATCGATTTATACCACATCAGCCCCTAAATATTGTAGTAAAGAACACGCATACCTTTACACGTTTCTGGGAATCATCTCTACAAAAGACTTACGTAGTGACAAAAAACACGGCATCCCCATCTTTGTATTTTGGTGAGTTCTTAGTTGCCTCTTGTTTTGCCTTAGTTATTGCGTGAGTGCCGTTGACAGTTTCATAGTAGCCGGGAGCAGTCGCAAATACCTCCTGAAATTAATTTGAAAATCCGGTCCGTGACAATCCTATCATGCACTTCCATGGCTGGGAGCCAGTAGGGCTAAAACAATACATACCCGCGCTACGTCATCGTCAAGAAGGGTGGATTTCACCAGTGAAATCTGTACTTTAAACTTTTTCGTATTGCGAAATGTTAATTGCACCTGAAAAGACAGAGTGATAAAAAAATCACGAATTTTTAATCGTACGCATGGCTTAACTAAGCGAAAAACAACTCGATGGCAAAGATTTAGCTCAATCTACAATTAGAACACCAGCAGCAATGTTTCTTCTGACTTATGCGTAACGTAAATAATGCTCGAATTAGAAACCTGCATTTGGCGATCTGTAAAAACCTGTTTCTGGTGATTAGGTGGTGGGGTCCTAATTGGTGATGCAGGTGATAACACCTTGTTTGATGGGGCACAAATTTATAGGGCAATCAGTATTTATATTTAGGAGATTTTATCAACGTCAACTCGAACATTTAGTATGTCACCAGTACCATTTCCCGATACAGGTGACATGTGACTTTCCGGCATTCGGGTTAACCAAATCAGATGCCAGGACAAAGCAAGGTCATAAACGGCACCGCGACAACCTGGGGGGCTTTCGTACAGTGAATCAGCGGCGGAAGGTGCTGTCTGACAAATACTGAAGTGACCAATTAGTGGTTTCAAGGTCGATTTGTATTGCTTTCCCTCTAAAGTTGAACCTAAGTTCTCGTTCATACCGCTCTTCCATCTGTTCCTGGAAAAGCTCTGGCTTACATCCAACAAGACGTACTAACTCATTGTCATGCCACGACGAGCCCATTGGAGCAGCCCTGTAAGAGCGTATTTACAATCCGCTTTCTGGAATTCATGTGCCAAAAGCTGAATCAGCCTTCATATTGAAACGAAATATCCGCAAAGCATCGCTCCTTGCCACTATTCAAACTAAAATTCAATGGAGCCATGCCTTGAAAAAACGGTTCTCCCAGCACCAAGAGCCACCGCCGAAAAACTGCAATGAGTCTTAGGATTGCAACGCTGCTTTTGGTCTAGACAAAATTGCGGATCTTCTATCCTTAGAAAAAACTTTGAAATCATTCAAACGACGTTTTATTTCCTGTCATGTAAATAAAACATTTAGGTTGTGAAAGTTCAGTAGGCAGAGAAAATCGGGAACTGAAGGCTACAGTGCTATGTTTAGATACCCGCCGCAGACGCTGAAAAACTAGGAAGTTTTGCTCCTAATCCCAACGGTGTTGCTCCATCCCAGCCGTGGGGGGCTGCCTATTTTTTGTGCAGGCGGAAAAAACTAACACCCTTGTTTCGATATGTCCTTTGATCCCTCTACTTGCCGAAATTATTCCACAGCACACCACTACCGTGCGCTCATAGATCGTGGTGCAGCTGAACCTCCAAAAACTTAAACGTTAAACGCCCCCTCCCGCGCTCCCAAATTTTCAAATGAAGAAACAAGCGCGTAAAGAGCATATGTAACAGAATTGAGGGGAAACTCAATGACCTGGACCGTGAAGTCACTGCCACATCCTTAAACAATAAAAATTAAGCAAGTTCACACTGACGCGTACGACTTGCCTTTCACGACCATCACGACCGTTTAGGTTCACGATTGTAGCCGATTTGCTTCTTCTCCGCAGCCGAAACGACGACCTTTACTCCATCATTGCTGCCATAAGTATGAGCTTCATTGATGTTTTTGGATGTGATAATCATTGGGCATCTCTTTCGAAAGGCGTACGCTATGATGTATCCTTCTCGTTCCCAGCAAGTGTTGCCACGAATACGGCGAACGCTGGAGTTATTTTTTCAACTCTTCTCGATTCTCTCTGTGTGGGTATATTTCGCTTGACCAAGCTCGAGTGGGTATGTTTGGCCGCCAAATTGATAATTTTTCTATCCTCATTTTGCGAAAAGTTCTCTCGAACCCTGTCAGACGATATTACGTTTGGTGGTACGTGTAATAATGTTCTAGATTGCGGAAGCAAATAGAAGTGTTGAAGTGTTTTCTACATGTCACGGAGCGTATCATATCCAATCGCCCTTAGATCGCTGTATATGGGTCGGAGGGTTACGAAACTAAGAACGACAAGGATTCCGTTAAACAACTATTACCACAAAAAAGTTTTTATTTTATATATAAAGCAATTTCTGTAGTTGACATATCCAAAATTGAACGACACCCTCATTAGGAAACACAACTGCTCCAATGAAAATTGGTACATACACCTATTTTTTTTTACTGTGTAGTACTCTCGGGACAAAATGTCGACCCTGATAAATACAAAACTTCACGCCATTTCAGGGGCAAGGGTATTTATTCACCGTTTTAAATCTGTGGACATTCCCAAACCATTCACGACCATTACCTTTCAAAAACAAAAAAATGACCGAAGTCAAACTTGTTTTTACATAAGCGCCGGGAACATTAAACTGGAAATATTTTGTCTATAAAACCACTACGATGCCGTTATAATTGGGTGGACACGTAAAATGGATGCGCATGAGGTTATGACAACTATCCTGCCCGTTTGGTCAGGGAGTGTCGCATATTTCAAGGGCCCTACAATCGTATTTCCACAACCTCATGCCACGGCCTCCTCACTGACAGCGTCCGTAAAGGTGGTGATGAAAACATTATTGCAACACCTCCCTATGATATTCTAACTTTTTAAGTGCGAATGCACTTCTTAAGCGAGCCTGAAGCGTCCGCCGCCGTCCGCATAGCAACAGCTGCGGGTGCGCGCGCTCCTCGTCTTCCTTGGCAACGGGGGGAGATGGGCGCGCGCTGCCTGGCCGCTGACATGGCACATACCCACGTGGGGGATTGGCCAGAAATCTCCTCGTCTTCCTTGGCAACTGGGGGAGATGGGCGCGCGCTGCCTGGCCGCTGACTTGGCACATACCCACGTGGGGGATTGGCCAGGAATCGGGTGTGAGAAGGGCTAATGCACCCGCTTAAAGGAGTACTGACACGAAATTTCAAAGCTGAGATCCGCTCTAGCAATCAAGTACAACGACAACACAAATAGGTGTCTGTGAATAAATGCATCTTTCTTTCTTTGTAGTCGTGTGTGTGTGTGTGATCTCTCTTTCGCGAACATTACCGAACCGCGCAAATTCAAGTCGTGCATTCGCACTTTCACATTCTTCCCCTCGGGGAAATGCGGGGAATTTTTTTCGAAAGTTTTAGGAAACAGAGCGAGAGACTCTGAATTCTTTCTGAACATTGTGAGCAAAACTGCAATATCGGTACTAAATAGAAAAAAAAAACTTTCCATGGCTCTCCCGTAAGAGCAAAAGAACAAGTTACTGCAAAGTATTAAAATCTTCTCTGCATGAATGCCAAACATTTGGAGGTTTCCTACAGCTTCTGATTTGACAATAAATGGCATTTCTGTCAGCAGATTGGAAGGACTAGCCACAGACGTAGCCTTAGTATATTGAAATGTTACCTGATTTGTTAACATTTATAACAAGTAAATAGGTTTTTCTATAACAAAATATTCTGTGTCACAAGGCTGCATTTCCGCCTCTACAGCTCCTCCTCTATAGCAATGCCAGTTTTCCAACACCGCACCTTAAGACACAGTACGTTCGGCTAGGAAGCACGAAAGTTTAGGCACGAGAAATCAAGGTTTTGTGCGCCTCTAATAGGCACTGCAATGTGCCATTTAGGCATATTAGGTGAGAGGTGCTGTGGTTTAGTCACGTATAGGCTGAATTCGTATTTATTCCAGCGCCGCATTTTACGCGATTTTTGACTAGCAGTAAAAACAGTGGACACGTTTTGTTCAGTTGGAAAGTAAGTTATTTTCTTCGTGGAAATGAGCAACAAGACCGTTGCTATTCTCAATGTATGAGGAGAAAAATGCAAGGTACTTAGACAACAGAAGAAATGCTTAAACGTCATGACAAACCAGACCAATTTCAGTGATTTCCTGCTTGAAGGTGTTCCTACTTTGACTAGATAATTGTGTTTAAAACCAACACTGAAGGTCCACTGCTTAGCGGAGCGTGCTTGTACTTCGGGACGCGCCATGACGTAATTTCATCGAGAATATCAGAATGTTTGCTACTCGAAACCTTCCGCACTGTTTCTAGCACAGGGAATCCAGAAATTTTTAGTCACATCGGATGGCACATTATCAGACAGAAATGGCTCTTCCAGCAACCAGTCCTTCAGGAATGGTGGCCGATGAGTCCTGGACCTTCAAAATGGGCTTCGTCCGAGTCATACTCAAGCTATCATTTGTGGAAACGCTTTCGGCTAAGAATGGTAACTAAGCACACGAATCTGCCAAGTCACGTCACAGTGTAGCGAGGCGTAAAATAGCGCGGTCTGTGAAGCTTTTATCGGCTGCAAAAAGCAGTTCATTACACCGAAGTGTTTTGTAGTAGTTCTGCACTCTTATCTGAGTTTTTTAAAGTGTAACAAATCGCTTTGGTGCAAGAGGCCCAATCGGTAACTGCTACTTGAATACAGAACTGTGCCTTGAAGAAAGATCTTAATGGCAGGTACTTATTGGTTGACAAAGCAGAACGACCTCCCCAGCTCTTCACAACACCGATGAATGACGTGGATAGTACAGGAAAGTGCAATAATTCCTTACAAATTACTGTGCTATTCGGTTCTGCAGTAGCAGATGCGTAGCTGTGGGAATGTCCTATGCAGTAGCTAAGCACTAGATGTATACTGATTATCAATATTAGACAACATGCAAGATACCTTGCAACTCATTCCCCTTGTTCTAAATTTCGAACTGCCTTTGGCGGTTAGCCGGCACGGGAAATTACGGCTCTCATGACTTGCCTACTTGAAAATTGCCTAGATGCCCATTTGTATAAGCTCCGTTTCTCGTTCCGTCTTGGTCCTACCTGTGGTGCATCTTGCCAACCGGCCGTGCACCCCTGATCAGCGCATGACTGTGCACACGTTCATTGCGTCACATTAAAACAATGGTGCGTAACATTTCCACGTGACTTTCTCCTGGGATGCTTTGACCTTGAGGTGCATGTGCACATATGCGTCGCGTTCATTTTCCGCTTTGCTCAATTCTTATTCCGTAAACAAGGATAAAGCACACCGCCAAAAGTTGTTGCCTATGGTCCGCAGTCATAGCGCGCCAGAAGGACACAGAACAAAAGAGATCGTGTGGACAGGGTGCAAACGGTGAGTTTGGGTGCGGTGTTGTTGCTTAGGGGCCTCTGGCGGCTCGGCCGATGGGGCGCGGTCAAGAAGGCGCGGCTAGAGTGCGGTTTGTGTTTCTCGGCTTTTTTTTGAACAGCTCCTGAATTTTGCTCACAAACTGCGCAAGACATTTACGCATTTGCGGGCTCCTGAAGCGAGAACAGAGCTGGCCGACTGTTCCCTCAAAAATTCAAACAAGGCATAAATAACTCAAAAAAGGCATTTTTAGGCGCCACAAAGCCCATATTGACTCATATATTCAAAATATAAACCGGGGAAATTGGAGATTAATTGGAGAGGCCTTTGCCCTGCAGTAGGCGTAGATAAGCTGCTGCTGCTGATGATGATGACGATGATTCAAAATATGAGCCTAAACAAAAATACAGTCAAAGTGGGCTCTTATAACCTAAACAAACTATGGCTTCAAATGATCCCGTTCTCTTAGTTTATGCTAACATGTTAAATAGGCTTGATAGGTACTCATGGGGAGAAAAAGAAATTTGTCTGACGTTCCCGTCACTACTTATCATTCTGTGCACTTTTTACGGGGCTGCTCTTCATAAAGACAGTGAACCATGTTATTAGTGGATGAAAAAGCTGTATTTTTGGTTGTTTTAACATCATCCGTCTCTTAATAAAGATAAAAGAAGAATTATAGTCAACCAAATGAACGAATTTATGAATAATTCCTCGCAGGTAGCATTCAAAGGGAAAAAAGGAAATTACCTCCGAATGGATGTTGGGAATTTTTTTATGGATATTGGAGCTGCTGATCACGCGGTTATTATTTGCGTATATAAATGTAGGAAATCGTGGACTTCTCGATAAATGTAAACCTTGGTTAAGTGTACTCTTTTAAACAACAGCTGTACTACAGTTGTTCAGTCAGACGTATTGTTAGTGCCATAGCGCCATTAGTGATCCGGTTGAACTGCGCAGTGTGATTTCAGAACAGAGGTGGGTAATTCCGGGAGGTAATTTTGTGAATTCCTGCACTGGCAAAAGTCAAGGGACCTGAGAATTTGTATTTGCGTCGTTGCCAGGGAAGAAACAACAGGTTTGCGATTGTATGTTTGTGCAAGACTTGCTTGAATATTGCCCCTACTATCATCATTAGCAAGTGAGGATTGATATTACTCACTTGCTGATGATGACAGTAGCTGCAATATTTTAGAATTTTTCAAGGCATTTACAAAGTGTCTCACCATTTGATACCGGTATAAATTAAATGTTTTCACATATATCGTAACTCATTAATGTGGATGAAATGTTTTAGGACGCAGCACTGTGGCAGCCGCCTCTGGGCTGTGCCGCTTCGTCGCCGTTACCGAGTTAACTATGGCAAGTCAGAATAGTGAAAGAATGGAAAGGAGGATAGTGTCGCGATGGCCGAATAGGGAAGAAAAGCAAAGGGGGCTGGTGCCGCAAAATTGTGAGGGGAGGGAGGATCGCCATGGCAGAACGATCGCTTTCCGGAAGTGTGCGGTGGGGAAGAAGGGGACAGTATGCTGTAAGTAGGATAGTGTCGCAAAATTGAGAAGTGAGGGTGGATAGCCGTGGCTGCGATAGCGCTCTCCGCAAGTGTTCGGTGGGGAAGACGGGGGGGGGGGGGGGGGGGGGGGAAGGGGGCAGTATGCTGTGCCTACAAGAGACGGACGCTCGTCGGCGCGACGATGGCGGGAACGTGAGGGGAGCGTGCGCGTGATATCTGTGTGCGTTCCCTGCGTAAGACGCGAGTCGCGGTCCATTTCTGAGACCCATTTCGCGCCAGTCACGCATAGGCTCATCGTTGCTGCCGTCGAGAAAAACCACGAGTGAGGGCTGCCTCAGCGTCCTCCTGCTGCGCCCAAAGATCATATTAGGTAGTACCGTAATCACCAGACATTTTTTTTTGCTTTGCGCGATTTATATGTGCATGTTAACTGCCATAACCCTTAAAAGTTCGCGTAATCTCTAGTGTTCTTCAAGGGTCTGTGCTTGCTCCTAATTTGTATCTTATTTATAATATTGACCAGCCTGGCAACTTCAGCTCTTCAATAAAGCTTCTTGCCGAAGATTTGGTACTATATCGTGAATTAAAAACCACTAAGAATGGTTTGTTGCTGCAAAACGATCTTAATTCTGTATCTAACCGGTGTTCGCAGTTTAAAATGAACCATACTTTGACAAAATGACCAGTGATGCTCTTCTCTCGCCATGCATCTTGCCGCCTTTTTTGTTATACTCTTAACGATTTCCATTTTCTGACGTACGTCATACAAATACCTTGGCGCCCCTCTCACACTTGTCATGGAAAAGTGACGTCGCCAGTGCCACTGCCAATGTTAACCCTATGCGCGGTTATATCCTACAAATGTTTTCGAAAACTTCAATATCTATTCAACCTTTTCGGTCTAACTAACTTAACTTACCAGTGCAAATTTGTAAACACTACTGCAGTTTTATACCCTGTCACTAACTCGCAAATAGGCACACTTGCAGCTGTAGAAAACCGAGGAGACTTTTTTTGTTGCTAACTACGCCAAGTCGTCCACCCTAATGCTCATGAAAAACTCGCTTTCACTAGCGCCTCTTTTATTGCAAAGAAATATTTCGTGCGTGTCTTTTGCTTTGAAGTAAATCAGCTTAGCAGTAAAGCGAAAAATGCAATATTTGTGAAAGGAAGTAACCTTTATTCCCGAATATATAACTTGCTAAAACTTGGCGTACCTCAATGCCGTAATGCGTCTCACTTCAATTCATTTATCCCTAAAACATTATACTTAAAACTGCGCATTCGGACGGGACAAGGAAAAAAAGAGACAGGATGGGCGCAGTCTCCCAAATAGTTTATTGAAAAATGAAGCATGCTAATATCCCACACCAGTACATGCGCACACATATTACCACCTTTATCTCATTATATAACTGTCCAGAAATTCATACTCATTTCCATACAAATATATGGATTGTTGATTCACACACTCTTCACCATGCTTTCGAATAAAAAAGGCCTCAACTGAGTCTCTTCCCAGCTGTTCTCTACTTTTGCTCACCACCTTCGCCTGATTTAAAACTGGCTCGCATGGCTTGCTTTCACAAGCCACGCAATGGTGCGGAAGGTGGGATCCCGTTTCATTACGCATATTGAGCTGGTGTTCCCTTAAAGGAGCCATGAAGAGAAAACAAAAGTTTGTTTTATTCGAAAGATTAGGTGTTTCATAGTACCCCAAGCGCTTTCCCGGAAGCAAATGATGCTTTATTCACTGAGAAATAAGGCAATTTAAGCCAAAATTTTAAATCTCCCGCTAAAATTGAACATTCCGTGACGTGTACAATGGCGTCATAGCGCCGGTCCATGAAACAGATACTTAGTATGTCGACTCCATATAGCACCCACACGCGGGAGTCGATCGAGACGGCGGCCATTTTAAAAATACTAGTAAAACCTAGTGCACCCGCAGCCCTAGTCATGGAATCGCCTGATCCGGAGAACAAAACTCTCGCCGAGGAGCTCGGGCTTGCATTTAACAACCTCACACCACTAAAACGCTCAATGCTTCCAAGTGCACGAGCGGCAAGAGTTGTGGGATACGCGGTGGACGGGAAAGCGACCATTCCGCGATAGCCACAACAGACGAACGCCCAGCCGTCGGCACCGCTGCCTCGTCAGCCCCGTCGCGACGGACGAATATAGACTGGTACGTATGTGCCGTATTTTGATTACGGTTAATAATAGTTCAATTTCAGTAGCAGTATCACTTATGCCAGTTGGCCGGTGTCGTGTATGGAAAGCCGTTCGCGCGAGCTCTCTGCTTCGACCAGAAAGATACGAGCGTCAATGCGCGGTGTTTACGGCATTTGTTTCCCCAAGGTCAGAGCGATTTGACGAAGTCGGCGACGAGCGCCAGCATGTTCCAGGAGTGAGCTAACGTAAGGGTCCCTGCCGTAACTGAACAAACTGAAGTTTTCAGTGGTTGTAAACTGGAAACGAGCTCGTAACGACAGCAGCAAACCAACACCATTCGAAACTTACGCGACGACTGGCACTATCTCGTCGCTTCTTGCTGTTCCTTACTCCCCTCGTTTCTATTTTTACCTTTGCTGGTTGGCGATATGACGGCCAACCTCCTGTGAAGGGATTACGATACGAAGCAAGGTCGCGGCTGTGCGTGCTGGAACGGTTCGTTGGCCCCGAAGAGCCTCGAACCCGAAAATTCGTCTGCGCGACGGCGAGATGTCGAGCTCGGCCGGCGCGCTAGTTTCGTACGCATTGGCGCACACGCTTGCGAGTTCGTTCGGACCTTCAACCGTTTACTCCACCGTTCTTTGTCATAAAAAGAATGTGCAGTATGTTTCACGGGCATTTAGCTCGCTATGCAAGCTGTAAGCCCTGCCTAACATGCGTTTGCTTTTGCCGGCCTCCGCCAATCGCAGAGCTTAGCCCATGTGACGGCATAGGTTCTGTTGCGGGAAATGAGCTGGTGGGTCGCATGACCATTCCCGTTTTTCCTAATTATGTAGCTTATTTGAGCGAAGTTTGCGTTATAAGTGGTGTCGTTATGGTTCTAACGAGGCAATCTTTCGAATGAACCAAACTTGTGTTTTCTCTTCATGGCTCCTTTAAACGGTCGTTTAGACAGCGGCCCGTTTGACTGATGTACTATACCCTTTCACACCACCTTCCGCACCATTGCGTGGCCTGTGAAAGCAAGCCATGCGAGCCAGTTTTGAATTGAACGAAGCTGCTGAGCAAAAGTAGAGAACAGGTGGCAAGGGAAATAATCGAGGCCTTTTTCATTCGAAAGCATGGCGAACAGTGCGCGAGTCAAAATTCATATGTTTGTATGGAAATGAGTATGAATTTCTAAACCGTTATATAATTAATGTGATGAAGGTGGTGACATGTGTGCGCATGTACTGGTGTGGGTGTAGTAGCATAATTCATTTTTTAATAAACTAGTTGTGAGTCTGCGCTCGTCCCGCCTGTTCTTTTTCTTGTCCCGTCCGAATACGCAGTTTTAAGTAGGAATATGAACCAACTAGCGCAACAGCGTGGTTTTTATCGAACCCTATAGAACCGTCGGAGTGGAACTAACTGCCGTCTTTCTTGATGCTTGTTACCACAGGAAACCAATTTATGAATCTGCTGACCGACTACTACATGCTACGCTGCGTTTAGTTAACTTGTTTTCGTTGACTTTTGTGGTGTAAAAATTGCATTCTTTCAAAGGTTTGCGTAACTAATTCATTTTGTTTGTAGTAATTTGACGTAATTTTTATGTGTCTTCGTTTTGCTCAAGTTAACGTGCAGTGAACCTTGTTCCACACTGTTATACCACGATTGGTTTGTATGTTTATACCAATTTTTTTCACCGCTATCGTTTCCGATCTTTTTTTGAATTTTGCTTATCTATATAAAAACCTTGCATCACTCCCGTCAATGAGTAAGGCCTTAAAGGCCAGTAGTGTACCTGAAATAAATAAATAAATACGAATTACACTGAACGTGCATGCCAAACCTATATCAAAGGTTTACGTTACCAGTTATGATAGGTGGCTGCCTCTAGCTTCTTGGTCGTCGTCGGTCATTCTAACCAAACTTAAAAAGACGAAGCCGGAGTTAAAAAAACATTATTTCTGTCACGAGGCACCAAGGGTTTACGTTTTTTGTAGCGTTACAGAAGCTTTTCTTATGGAGCAGAAGTCAGTCACCCTCTACGTGTGTCATTAGGTGCATCGGAATTAGGTACATGACAGAATAGAACTAGCGGAGCTTTTGAAGTTATTTAATAAGCGTAATACAGCTGAAATACTGAAGTACAATATGGAGAGGATCGAATATGCTGTAAAGAACGGAGGCAGCCTGAAAGCAGAAGTATGCACTCAAAGATAAGCAAGGCAATGGCATCAAAGATATTGATAAATAGTCACAGTTGGCGAGGAGTTTTATAGGGATCTGAATAGTAGCCGGAACATCCAGGATAATGCCGGACGAGAACGTAGTTCGGAGAAGATTGACATCCCACTAGTAACGACCGAAGAAGTAAAAAATGCTTTGAAAGAAATAAAAGGGGGCAAAGCACCTGGTCAGGATCAGATAACAGCAGACCTCTTGAAGGATGGCGGAGAATTTGTACTTGAAAAACTGGCAAACCTGTATACACAATGCCTAATGACCGCAATGGTACCGGAATCTTGGAAGAACGCGAACATCATCCTAATCCATAAGAAAGGTGACATGCAGCACTTGAAAAATTACAGGTCGATCAGCTTACTGTCAGTCGTCTACAAGGTACTTAACAAAGTAATCGCTAACAGAATTTCTGCAACCTTAGAATTCAATCAACCTAAAGAACAAGCAGGGTTCCGTAAAGGTTATTCAACAATGGACCATATTCACACGATCAATCAGGTGATAGAGAAGTGCGTTGAGTATACTTAACCCCTATGTATAGCCTTCATAGATTATGAGAAAGCATTTGACTCGG
>NW_027526295.1:39088838-39162024 GCF_048455015.1 Haemaphysalis longicornis
GAAACCGACTGCATTAGATGGCGGAAGGTGCCTCAGTTCACCCGCGTAGCGCGTACACCAAGACGCTGACATCTAGGCACCAACTCTCAGCGCTCATTAGTGTCATGATGAACTACTTTGCTTCACTTCTCCTACACGGCAGCATCTGCTAGTCGGCATTGGAATGAAGAAAGCGATGGTAAATATATAAGGCGCGTTCATAGACGTACTTGCGCTTAAATTCGTAGCGCAGCGGGCAGACCGCTGTGTACCTCCCGTTGCGGAGAGAGAGTTCGATGCTCGAATGCGGGCGCAGCCGCATCAACAGACTTTTTCTGGCGACGTCATTCCGATGACGGATATTACGGTGGTCAGATCTTGGTGTACCCGGGCATAGAACACTTCTGTGTTAAAACCCTTTTCGACACTGATGTTGCAGGAAACAGAAATATTGGTTTCCAACTTGGGAGCTCTACAATGGGTTTCGAAGCAATTTTTAGGATGAAAGTCGACATAATTTTTGTCGAATTTTAAGGTAACATTGCTAACTTGCTTTTTTTTGTTGTTTAAGTTCAGAGTAGCCGAAGACTTGCACATTCCTATAGGTTTGGTAAGACAAAAATGCTCTGTGACAACTAAAAAATGGCCAGTAATAGCCAGAAGCACATCCTATACGTCATCAATTACGTCATTTGCACACACGAAGCAGAGCTATTTGATGATCTGCATAACTTCGGTTGGCTTTGCTGCTGCGATGCTCGAGCTATTTTTGTAAGAATGACTCACACGCGACATATTTAATCGGTATTTACCTGTTATGGCTGCCGGTACACGTGCGTTTTTTTATCGCATGATTTGTGGTATATGCTGAAATTTACGTTTCATGCCGATTCCCCGGCCCCCTTCCAGTTCGAACAAGAAAAATCTTGTGACTCAGTACACTGATGCGTGAGGGTCGCAACGCATGCCTTGATTCTCACTTTTTGCCGTTTGGGGTAACTGACGCACCATTTCACATTTAAGCTTCACGTCGACCTCGCCTTGAAATGTAAATAGCAAAAACAGCCACTTGGTGTCATGCGGTCGATGCCTGGTGGACCTTGTGCCCAGAAGGCCCTATCGGTAGAGCTAGCGCCGGATATTAAAGCACCGGCTCGTAACGTCTGACATATTTCTTCACATGTGCGCATATCCCGTACGCATGACCTGCATCGTTCGCGGGATTTGTGACAAGGTCCCTAATACTTCGTCTAAACTTGTGACGTCCAACACTGCCGTCACAGCAGCCCACATCCGTGCCATTTTCTAGCCCATCAGAAAAGTTTTTGTCGCTATGGTGTGCTTGTACAATGTGTGCTGTTGTTGGAGTAATTCTCTAATACGGTGGAGCATCCTCTGAACCGTTAATTACAACCCCGCACACGCGCATACACATGCCCGCTCACGTACGCACACAGGGAAAACATCGTTGTTTGTGGTATGACTAGGATACCCTGGGTTGAAAGACAAAGCAGCACAGTGTCCGCCACTTGTCGTTTCTGTCGCCCGCGGGGCCTGACCAAGTCGCCATAGCAGAGGACCCAGTCTGAACAGTGTTTTGCACTAACTAGTGCTAAACCATCGCAGTCCCAAACGCAGTGGCTGATTGTTTAGCACCCCACAATCCACGCTATCGGCGCGGAGGAGGACCCCAGCTCGGGTGAGGAGCACGGCAGCGCGCACCCGCATTGTTTCAGCGTCGCGAGGACGCCCGTTCCGGAATATCTTCCGCCTTCAAGTATACGGGAGCAAGAGACTCCCGCTTTTCGGAGGGATCATGCACGCTTGGAAGGCGCCCTTTAGGGCGCAGAAGATTGTGTTCTTGGGCAGGTTGGTACTCAGCCGCAAAACGCATTGCAGCGCTGGTCCTGCGTTCTCTCTAAGTCTTCGTCAACCTTCCCGATGTAAGGTAGGTGTTCCATGTCCCTTCGAGGGTCTTTGGTTACGAGGAGATTCACTGCCGAGTAGACTCAAGGACCTCAAGAACCGACCCCCTCCGCCTTGGTCACCGTGCGGGGTCGTCGCCTCGAACCCAGGGCGACGATCCACCACGCATCCAGAGGTCAGCTTATTATCTGTCTTTTCACTCACACACCTGCTTGCTTCTTTTTGGCATCGCACTGAAAGATGTTTATCTTTCCATGTGGATTGTTGACTGCTGTCCTGTGTATTGTTTCCTGCGCTACCCGTACCGGGGTCAGTTTTAGGGGAGAGGCTCGTGCTTTTCCCCTGTGGCTTGAACTCGCCGTAGGAGCGATTTCACACTCAATGAGCTAGGGTCACAGTTACTTCCGCCAAGTCTGAACTGAGGAAAACAGGTTTAGTGGTCCTGTTTGACCGCTTTAGTAGCGGCAATGGCTGCGCGTCGGTCCTTTTGCTCCTTTTGCATTTCGTCGAAATCTTTTCTGTTTCTACCTTTCTTACCGCCTGCTCGGCCCCTCAATCTCGTCCCAATCACTTCTATAACGGTTACAAGCGGCGACTGGACGCGTCCAGAAGCCGCGTCACGAACGCGTCGGGCAGAGGGGACTGCCGGCACCACGTAGAGATCAAAAGGGCGTAGAATAGGGATAATCGGTACAGTCGCCCACTGTCATAGCTGGAGCAAAGCTTATAACTTATTGCATCCTCCTCTTGAGGTGTAAGGTAATTTGGCCACAACTGTTGCATGTCTTTCAAGAGTAAAGGGACACTTAAGTCCTCCGCGGAGCATCCGTTTGGACAGTTTTTCGTCAGAATGTTCGAGATAGTTTACGGTACCATCGAATCCAATGTTCCAGCGAAGTATTTTGACGACTCAACTGCTTTATCTTGAATTGCGCTGGGTATACTACGACAAATAGGACGACGAGGGGACGGATCGGGACGAAGTGCAATCTTTCAACTGCTGAATAAAACAGACATCAAAGACGGGACACCCGAAAGCATACACTTCAGGCGGGTGCGGTTTCGCACTTGCGGCAAAAAAACCAGGAGAACGACTTGAAACAGGAAAGTGAAGATGGCAGACCTACTAACACGACAAAAATTATTATAAACAGTGGCAGTATGCGTGTAGGAATGACTGCGTACACGATATTATCTTTCTCAATGTGGTGGCTCTCTTTGAATGAAGTTTCGTTGATAACTAGGCACCAGTATTGAAGGAGCGCAAACGCACCCGTCCGAATTTGTGATTATGTTATAGGCGTCTATGATCCCACGCGAGATCCTGTCTTTAGCGCGTGGCAAGGTGTGGGCGTCCCCTGAAACTGCGGTGTGCACTATCACGTTTCCCAAGTTTTGCAACAGTCAGTGACAGATTGCTCGTTGGCTGTGCTTGCTGGCCTGCCTACGGTGTTCCCTGAGGCGTTCCTTGACGCACCTTGCACGTTGTCTGATACACGTTTTCCCACACGCGAGTGGCATTTTGTACAACACACGCATGCGCCAATCAACAAAGGCTTACCCGTGCTTGTGGGGACTCTTGTTTCCCTACGCCTCGCCTGCACATGTTTTCGCGAGCTGGGAGCCGCCATTTTGGGCAGCCGGCGCGTCACGCCAGTCGTGACCTCTTCTTGACCCCGTGCGCGCGCCGAACCGGTTCGCCGCGAACATGTGCGCGAGGGCGCGGGGGAAGGAGGACCAGTTTGCCACCTTCCTTCGCGCCACCCTCTCCCCGACAAGGGGAAGACCTCCTCTCCCCTCCGAGCTGACCTGCGGGACAAACGAGCGCTCCGCCGAGAGTCGACTGGGCGATTTGGTCGGAGTCGGTTGGCTTGGCAGTGCCTACGCCGAATGCCCCGATGACGGTGAAGCCAGTTGGCTCCACGGACTCTGCCGAGAGATTCTGCCCTGATCGGTCGCCTCGGGATGCCTCCCCTGCTCCCGCGGCCGTGATGACGGATATCGAGGTCTGAGCCCAGCGGCTTGAGCGAGCGACAGGAGCCACTGTCTCCCCGCGAGCGATAGTCGTGTTGTCTGGTATATGCTCTGTATCTGCCAGGCAATAAAGCCTCATTTTGGATTGCCGGAGCCTGTCTACCGCATGTGAGTTCCCGAACCCGTGCGTGAGTCTTCGGATTCCGCAGGGCTAGTGTACGGCGCGTAGCGTTCTCTAGCGAAGCTAGCCGGGGTCCTCTGCTATCCCGTACGTTAGCCCACATGCTTCACGCTACATTCTGCTTCATCTTCTTCAACATCAATTACATTCACTTTCCCGCACGTGCCTTATAATTCGACGGTGCAGAGAAAACCACTTTAACGTCATCCTTTTCTGCAATCTCTGCCGCTTAGAGAGGACGGTTTATCAGCAAACACGAGTGCAGCGCCCCCGCAGCCAATGCCACCTCCTCTTCTAGGCACGGCCACCACCTCGGCTTGACGCTACTATTGGAAGTGTGAACATCTTAGACAGAGCTCTGTCTAGTTGGGTTAAACTTGAGGGAGACGTAAGTACACCAACCTAGGTGTTCTTTGAAAAGCCTGAGGGGTCGTCTACAAAACTGCTTGCGCACAATGCCCCGCTAGTTACGTTGGCGAAACCAGGAACATCCCTGAACCCCCGACAACACAAAAACCGACTTTCGCAAGTCGGAAATTCAGCGGAGTGCATTGGCCGAACACTGTGAAAAAGCTGAACACATGACTGACTTGGGCGGTGCCCAGGTGATGGGCGCCCAATCCAATTACTCAAAGAATACTCCTCGAGTCCTGGCACATACAACAGAACCGGGAAGGCCTGAATAGATCCCTCGGAGCCCTTCCCGCCATCTACGCCCGCGAACTCCGACACGCACGTGGAAGCTGAGAGTAACAAGAAGAAACTACCACCTCCCCTCGCGGCAACCCCTGTGTAGATGCGACGCATAGGGGGTTCACGTTGCAGCGTTGGACAGCGGAGGAACGGCGCTGGAACGATGGAGCGGAGCGGCGCAGGCACCGCGTTTTATAGCGCGCATAACGGTGAGGGGACGCGCCGGCGCCATTTCGTCTGCCGCGGCAATGACGCATCACAATCCAACACAATCCACTTTAATCCAATCCAAGCCAATCCAATCGAATCCAATCCAATGCCCCTCGCGAGAGAGTGTTCGCTATCGGAGAGAAGAGGGGGTGAGCGGCGGAGAGCGAAGCTGGCGCGGCGAGGAGAATGGGGGAGGGGCGGACGCCGACAACAACGACGCCGGATGGAGGGACAAGGCGGGTGAATGAGATGCGTGGCATCTAAAAAGAAAATGAAGACACCTTATATAACCGGCGCTTGTTGTCATACACAGTCACCCCTGATGAAAAGCCGAGTAGGCTCGGAAACTTTGGGACCGCTTTCCATAAACTTCCTTGGTTGGTGTATGTGACTGTTCCTCACGATTGGAAGTGACCATAAACATCGTACAAAAGGGGCAAACAGGCACACCGCAAGTTTATGATCGCACTTCCTTCCGTGAACTGCCTTCAAATCCGACTTTTCTGACCAGCTCTTTCCGCTAATCCATATGAAGAAGGCGCTGGACCGCTGCATTTCAGAAGACCGCCTCAACTAGTGCTGTCCAGATCACCACCATCTCATCCCAGATACAATTTACTCTCCCTCTCTCTGTTCACGACTTGACGGTCCCCTCTGCCCACGCACTCTGTTCTTCGTTATCCTAGCTGTCCGTTATGACGGATCGGTGGAACATATTATTTCCGGCGTACGCCATCTATTCCTCAACAATTTCTACTAACTGAAGCTGCAGTCGTGTCCCCATGTCGCATTGCAACGTTGTTTTAGTGCGCAGAACTTTGGCGCCCGGTTCAATGTTTTGGCGGCGAGGGCGGCAACGGCGATGTCCGCGTAACCGAGCGAGCAAACGAGACACCGAAGGCAGGAAGCAAACGGAGCAGGAGCATTTGGTGAAAGTATGAGGGGTAAGGCGGCACGTGCTGCTATGGTGTTCCAGCGCTTCGGCACGGCTCAGCATATCTAAGATTCGTCGTTGTGGCGTCTAACCAGCGGCCTGATGGGCGTTAGTCCGTAGGCCCTCGTCACTCTCTGTTGGGACGTCCCTTTAGGGAGCTTTGTTTTTGAGCGATCAAACTGAAGTCGTTCCGTGTTTTTTGAAGACGCTAGAGACGAAGCTGTATGCGGGAAGATAGAGTCGATGACCATTCGACCAAAAGAGTGCGAACGAGAGCAGATGCCGAAAGAGCCTCGCGAGTCAGATATGTTTGGCTCAGTGCATAGGAGTGTATGTCTGTTTTCATATGAATATGAGTATACGTACCTTTTTAAATAGTATGCTTCTGGTTGAAGTAAACAAGTTGACCCCAGAACCCCGAGAACCATCAAGTACTTCCTCGCCGGACCGAACATGCTATTTTAGCGGACAGTAAAACCCAGTCGCTAAAGCATAAATAAGCATAAAGCATAGGCATAAGCATAAATCATAAAATTACACCATCTTCCCGTGGGGAACCCTGATGAGGATGCGAAGTATCATGGGGGTTCCGTCTGGTTCCATTGTGTTGCCGTTATGTTGAGTGATCTGGTGTTTAGTAGCGCCAGAGGGAATTCTGCGTCCGGGTCCACACCCGTGGCAAAGGCACGCAAGTACTGTTGTGTTACGGTTAGTAGGCGGTAGTTCTCGAGGCGCCGAAACTCGTCCATCACGTTCTTGTGGATGTTGTCGTCTCTGTGGTAGAATCGGTAGTCTCCGTCAGCGTTTGTGAGGGAAAGATTGTAGGCGTTTGTGCATCAGCTGAGAGCAACGTACACGCCCTCCCCTTAGCAGTCAGTTTGTCTTATTCTCCTTCTTCTTAAGCGGTTCCCCTACGGGAAGATGACGACGGTGCTTGAACGCAAAGCTATCTCGTGATGGATTCTTTGGTTGGCCAATCCCTAGGGGCATCCTGCCGCAATCATCATCAGAGGCGCTGCGGACGGGGCGAGAGCAACATACACGCCCTCCTCTTCGCAGCTTTGTCTTCTTCTTCAGCGGTTCCCCTACGGGAAGATGACAAAGGTGGTTGAACGCGAAGCTATCTCGTGATGTATTCTTTGGTTGGCCAATTCCTACGGGCATCCTGCCACAATCATCATCAGAGGCGCTGCGGACGGGCACGGACGCGCGACATCCCCCCGAGCAAGAGATGTTCGCATCTAAAAAATACCGAAGTAAAAATCCTTGAAGCATGACCTCAGGCATTCAGCGACAAATCGACAAAGACTAACAGCCGCAACTGGAAGAACCCCGCGTCCCACACATAGCGCGCAATGCTGTGGAGTTCTCACCTGCAGGCCGTGTAGAGCTTGGCCGCCTTCTGGACGGCTCCCTGACCCCTGGTGTCCGAGTGCAGCATGGCGGCCTCCAGTCGCCGCCTGAAGCGGGCCGTGTGCTGCGACGCTCGATCCGAGAACGGCGCATTGGTGCGTTCCCAGCGGCCGCACACGAAGCTGCGCATTTTATTGAATACCAAACGCCTATTCCTCTCCTCCACCCCTTTTAACACCCACCAAGAAGGGTGTTCATTATTTCAGCACCCTTTTTGCCACATAGGTGTAAAACTAGAAAGTATGGTGCTGGCAACTAAAGAAAGGAGTGCAAAACACCTTTAAGAAAAATGTTGCAAAAGACCTCCAACTATACTCCGTTTCATACATCAAGTGCAACGCTGTCAAAGCTAGCGCTCTTGTTTGCGCTGTGTGCTTGCGCGACCAAAAGTAGTGGGTTGCTTGCGGTGAGACAGAAACAATAAATGCTTCGCCGGCAACCTTAAAGCATAAATATTTATCATCAGCTTGACAAAAAACACCCGTATTGCCGGACAAACGATCGAAATATGCGAGTTTGTATTTTATGTTTGTCGCTTTCGCATCAGGTTTTCGCTCTAACTCCGCGCAACCTTGAACGCCGTTTTTTGTTTACGCTTTGACGCAGCGTTGAAAAAATGGCGTCCAGCACTCGGGCTTCGGCCACGTCTCCTGTACGCATTTCTTCGAGGGTTTGCACATCAAGGTTGTCAAAGAACGCCAAGCAAGTAATTGCGAATGTGTACGCCCATACCAGGATGCGCTTCACGGCGAAATGTGTGCAGGAAGTATTGAGTGTTGTGAGCGAGGACATTGGAGAATCTCCCCGTACCGTGGCGAAATTGAAGGCGGAGTGTGTGCGTGGGAATTTGGTGTCTCCAAAGAGAAGACCTCGCGACGTGACGATATCAAGCACGCGAACCGTAAGCATGACAGCTTCACAGTCCATGCTATCCGTCTGAAAGCGCAGAGCATGTACGCAAAGAGGGAGATCCCGACACTGGGCAGTGTGCGAAAGGCTGTCAACAAAGACGACGACTTGCCGAACTTCACGAAAACCACCTTGTGGAGGTTAATGAAGGACATGGGCTTCACCTATGATAGGAGAACACGGAATCTTGGCATTATTGTTTGGCACCGCAGGTACCTGGGGGCGATCAAGGAATTCCGAAGACAGGACAGGGGGAATCGTTGATGAACTTCCCAGGAATGTATGACCTCTCAGTGGCGGCTTTGTTCACGAGGGACAACTGGCAGAGCTGGAGCGTGGACACCTAGCTTTCTGTCGGGCCTGCTCGCACTGCTTCATGCTGAGCCGACTCCCTGAGAAGGCTTTCTTACCGCGACAAAGTAAACTGCGTTTCCTCGTTTTGTGGTTTTGTTTGTGGGGTTTAACGTCACCAAGTGACCCGTGCTATGAAAGACACTACATTGCAGTGCTGTCCTGTTTGGTCGTGAAGTGTATACAGCCGGAACAGTCATATAACTTCTCCAAAAACTGGGTGGAAGAAAGCAACGAAAGGAAGAAGCCAGAACCCACCAGGAAATCGACCAGAGGTGCTCTCCTATAAATCAAGTTTGAGTTTGTTTTTTAAACTGCGAAAGTCAACCTCCTCTTGCAATATTTGTGTGCGACACACAATCCGTATTGCCCCTGTATGCATTTATGTATGGCAACAAATCTCCAACTCATGAACTAGTACTGTTTTTTTGTCACAGCTTTAATCTATACCACAGACATTTCCTTAACACGGAAAAAAGGCCATATCAAGGTTCGGTATGTAAAAACAATTGACCTATCTATGATTATTTTGCGAATAAGAGCCTAGCTCTAAGAGCTCTATTTTCAATCACAAAAGAAAATATAACTCTTGCTTCCGGGGTGAAAATTTGTGGTGAAGAAATAAATAAATCACCCACAAGAATTCACAAACATGTTGCATATATTCGGACTGGAGAGGGGCGAATAACAAATTTAAAATGTGTATTATGCGTTTCTGTGCCAGAAATGAGTATTTTAAGGTACAGCTAAAATCTGCTTTCTGGCCTTTCCCATGAAAAACAAATGATACGTTTTTCGCACCAAGTGCTTCGGGCTACTCCACAGTGCAGTGCCAAAGTCGGTTTCACGCTGTTTCGGTAAAAACTGAACCCGTCGCTCTGCTGGCGGTCCGGTATAATCAATAACATGCTGAGTGTTTTAAGACAGGCCCAGAAAGAAGTCGATCATCAGGGCAACGGCAAAAACGAAAGTTGAACGTGAACACCTGTTGGTAATTCACCCTGGTTGGAACAGCTGTGCTAACTAATAAATGAATTAACGTGTTTTTATTACACAAAGTTCTCGATAGAATCAGCGAGGTAAACTGACGATCCTGCAGAATCGCGACAAAATCGCCACTGCTGGTCAAACATCGGCGCGAAGTTGTTTCGGCCCGCACAAATAAGGACGGTATGCATCCAATGAGCCCATACGTGCAGTTCATTTCGGCATGGGCGCATTATGTTACAGAATTGAACTCGCAGAAGATGTGATAAAAAAATAAAAAGAAACGTCGGAACGCGGTGTCGAACCCATGCACTTAAAAATTAAGCGTCTCTTCTCCAAAGCGACGCGTTAGACCACACGGCTACAAAACCGCGCGGAGCGATACACCTTCTTTCTTTGCGGACTACTTGCGTAGCCTTCACAGCGTTGCACTTGAAACGGAGTATAGAGAAAAAAATCATGCACTGCTCTGCCTAATGACGACGATGGTTGAACGCGACGCTTTCTCGTGATGATTCTTTGGCTGGCCAAGCCCCCACTACGAGTACGTGCTACCCTGGAGCTACGCACTTCTTTTCTAGAATACCCACAGCAGCTCCCGGGTGTGCACTCCGTAGGCCTAACGTTTGGATTTGGGCTGTACGGCGCGAATCGCTGCCTACTGCTTGGCGTTCGCTACGGCCATGTCGAAATAAAGCAATCGGGTAGACGCCGGTTTCATAACGCGAGGGACCCAGATTCGATTTCGGGCGCGGGAAGCGTGTTAATGCGCTAGCGTTATTAGGCTCGTTTTTCGATTTTGCCCTGTCTCCACCCGTCCGCTATAACCCGTGCTCATCAAGCATCCGCGGAAGCACGCCGTCAGTTCTATCAGGAAACTACGACTGAGGCTGCCAGATACTGAGGCTCGCCGGAATAGTGAATCCCAGCAGCAGCGGTAGTTAGACTGTGGAAAGGACGCAAATGATACTACGGCCGAGGCAGGAGATTGGGTACACCTGCACCCCGAAGTTCACTCTATACACCGCGCGAAGTCGCATGCTGGGCAGACATGGTCGCCAGCAATCCCCGCATCTTACGCCACCACAAAAGTGCGTCTCCGGCGACCTTCAACGATGCTGGCGCCAAATCTGCCCCCCCCCCTAGCTGAAAAATAGAGCACAGGTTAACCCTGAAATCTCAATGACCAAGGAAAGCCTGCATCGTAACCAGAAACAAACTAAAATGTGCAGCAGTGAGAAATAAATCCGGGTAATGCGTCAAGTACCAGAATTTAAACATAACTAATAGTGTTTACGGTGATGTCACCATTACAAGCTCCGTCCGGCAAACGATGATCGGCGACGCGCGGCAAATATATAAAAACCCTGAAAACCACCCAGAAGGTGATCCCCGAAAACATTCACGTAAGAATCATCGTCTCACCAGCGCCAAAGTAGAGGAAATCCTTGACTACGTAGCCCACATTGTAAAACGCCTGCACAGGGGAACTGCAGAATACCTTAAAAAATAATAAAACTCGCACAGGCACCGATCATTTGCCAGATATCGGACAGCCTGCAGTCAACAAACTACTTACCCGCACTGAACAAGGCCAAATAAACGGCAATATTAAAGCAGCACGTAGGGTGGCCCTTAACCTCCCAATTTTCAGAATAAACACAGGGGATTTTAAAACCAGAGTCTGAGGAAAACATAATGGGGATTGGTCATCCTATAAAATACAGGCAAATTCCTAGAAACAAAAAAAGGCTGAACGCCACGACGGATATGTCACCGATTCAGCGACTTTCCATTAATTCCTTCCCCCTCCTGAAAAATAGACCCAAACCTACGCGAGGACAGGTGAAAAGCCGGGATAAAATTCCTATGAGGAAAGCTCCAAAACCACGAAAATGACAGGGTACACGCCGACGCCAGGACGCTTGTATGAGGGAAACAACAGTCGTATTTGAGTACTCTGGCAATCGCTCTAATTCCATTACCCACGGGAAGTGAATCCTCTTTCCGATCTCCAAGCGCAACTATCGAATACAACAGCCTCGTAAAATACCGTATCCGCAAGGTATACAAAATACAGGACGAAAAAAACACAATAAATACTGAAGAACATTCAAATTTTGTGCTACAGCACTGATATTGTTTTCATCGTTTTAAGTGGACGTTAGCGTAGAAGTAATACGAAAAACGTAATCACTCCACTGCAACCACCCACTCGTGTTTCATAACGGCGGCTTTAGTTAGCGGGCATCTGTCGAACGAACGAGTAAGCGTGACGTCATCGACAGGTCGCTCGAAAGTGTCCCATGCGTCGCCACTGCTTGATACGATTTCTTAAAATCTCGCTTACTTGTTTGAAGCTTGCAATGAAATGAGCATCTTTGTTATCAGGACAAGGCAGAGTTGTTTGTTCATCAAACTTGCATTTTGTCGTAATAGTCCCCTTATTACATATGACGCACCACTTCCACTAGGGTATGGCGGCGTCCTTGTCTGCAAGCTGCGACATGCCGCCTTCCAAACCCCGGGCTCACCTGTAGAAATCGTCGCACGGGTCGACGCGCAGCTCGAGCGATCGGCGCAGTTCGTGGCCGATGGCGGCGCACGGGGCCTCGTCGCAGTAGGCGTTCACGTTGATCTGCAGCCACAGGAGAAACGTCGGCGCCAGGCACATCAGGAAGAAGCCCACCAGCACGACCGCCCAGTGGTAGGCCAGGTCTCGCGCCCACGTGGCGTCCAGCTCCAGCTTCATGCTGCTCTGCGCCGATGTAGATCGACTGCTGCCGCCGGGTGCTGGCCGACTGGAAGAGTTCGATGGGCTGCCGAAAAGTACCGCGGGTAGACTCCGTCACCACCTGCCTATTCTGCAGGAAGGAAGCGCAATGACGCCGTCTGTTGGCCAGCTGCGGCCTCGGGTCCCTTCTCTGGGTTTGTGACCACGTTACTGCGTTGTTACCCTCTCTGTTACTCTCTCCCGCCGAGCCAAGACATAAACAATGTGACAAGCAGTAAAACAAGGGAATTGATGCTAATTGCCTGGTGGGGAGTAGAATTTGAGAAAGGCTTACCTGCGGAAGCTCCGAAGGCAGGCTTGTTGGCGATGACGACAATAGCTGTGTCCAGGCGGCACATGTCCCGTGAGGAATCGGTTAAAAAGCAGGGCTTTTCTTTTCGTGTGCGGACGAGGAGTGTACTGAAAGGCTTCAGATACCAGAATAGTCCATTTAGTAGAAAAAAAAACATCTTCCTATGAATGGCCAAAGAAAACAAAGAAAATGGGGGAAAGCACGTGTCGAAAAACTGCCTTTTAAAGCTCAAAGTAATATTTTGGGAAACGTTTGCTCCTCGGAATGAACCGCAGGAGAGCGCAGTAGACGTTTCCCCTGCGAAACCCATCCCATCAGCAGAGAAAAAAAACACCGCATGCAGTGAAAGACAACAGAGAGAGGGGGTAGGGGTGATAAGGACTGTCTGCGTAGGCGGGTATTGTATGCTGTGCAGCCTTTGCCCATCATTTTACCGACCCACGAAAATTGAGCTGTGGGGAGCTCCTCCGGAGGCGATGTGAAACACAGGCCGAGGTAGTAAAAGATTATCACTCGGTGCTTCTCTGCAACGAAGGCATCATTTTCAGCATGCAACAGGGTATTGCGATGTCATTAGGGAGAGTCAGGTTGCATTCCGCGGACTCAGCAGTGAAGACTTTTCGCAAGGGGGACAATGACGCATTGTTTTAACAATAATCAGGCGAGGGTTGAGGACGTAGGGTGTGATTGAGGCGAAATATGCAAGCCGTGAGTCGAGATTCTGATTCGGGATAGAGATTCTGGGATTGTGAAAATTGTTCCACAAAAATGTAGTGCAGTAGCTCCCATAACTTAGGGGCAGCTGTGGCTCAGAACTCGCAATTTGAACTGCTTTGGTATATTGAAACAATACAGAGGGATCGAATCGGGACTAAGGTGACATCCGTAAAGTGAAAATATTTAAATAGCCTAAGAGCACACGACGAGCGGTAACTGGCGACTCATGTTTTATTAATGCAGAAAACAACACAACAATGCTCGCGCAACGTACGCAAAAGCAAAAAAACAGCAGCATGTAGACTGCGGGCCTACCTCATGTGTGGAGATATTTTCGCATGACAAAGACTCCGGCTATATTTCTCTAGTGCGGGAATCATTGTGCGCGAAGTTTAGATGATCGTGCTACAACATTAATGCGCAGCTAAACGTAGTGCAATGGGCCGAAAAACTTAAACAAGGGGTTGCCTTTAAAGAAATTTGATGCTCGCGCAGACGAATATTAAAGCAACGCCACGTCTGCCCCACATAAAATTTACCCCTGGACAACGAAACTCAATACATAACAGTGCGTTTACACGAAAGAAACTTGTTTTTGCTGACATACTTTAGTATTTACACTTACAAATGTATCACTAAATAACTTTGTATTTGCTGCTCTCTGCCCTAGCTGTCCTTGCGCCAATAAACAGAAATTACCACCATCACACGGAAGAAACTAATTTTGCGTGTTTTTCATCATACACATGACTCATGGACGAACCTGAACCTGCTGACTTATTAGTTCTGGAACAGTGGTTTCCGACAAAGACAGGAACACTAAACTTATTTGCACTATTCTAATGTGTATAGATAGATGCCGTGGAGATTGCCCCCAGGCACTAACGTTTCGATTTATTTTCTTTCGGCGGTATTAACATTTGAGCTGGTTTAAAACCCTTTGTGAGTCAGAAACGACGGTACCATCAGGAAACGCGTATTTCTGGGACGTTGAACTTACACTAGGAGCTGGGGGCCCACTTATGTTAACAGGACTTAGTTCAGAAATCACGCAGCACTACAGGCTGTCGCGTGAGACACTCGCTCCCCCCCCACAAATCTCTACCCCGAGAGCAAGAACCTTGTTTACGTGCTCTCCAGAAGAATACATTCTCCCATCCTAAACGGCTTCACCTTTTCAACCGACAGAACTCCCCGCTTTGCCGATTTTGTGGAGAACCAGGAACGCTCGGCCATATGGTCAAAGGGTGTGACCAATCCCCACTGATTCCTCCCAAACTGCAACTTCCTACTGTCGAGCTTTGGAAAAGCGCCTTGGCGAGCACCAGCCTGGATGACCAGCTTCGGCTGGCTCAAAGGGCTGTCGATGCTGCCCGCGCTCAAGGCATCCTGGACTGAGAACGCCTCCTTCAGGCTTCAGTGCAGGGGCTACGCAAGAACCGATGCAAACACCTGCCCTTTGGAGCACGACTTGCCCTTCGAACATTACGATCGTCGACCGCAAATACATGGTTAGTAACTCCATGAAGCCACCAACAGTTACACCACTCTTAGACTGAAACTTCTGCTCATCATTGTCTTTAAAAATACTGTTGGTGGCTTCATGGAGTTACTAACCATGTATTTGCGGTCGACGATCGTAATGTTCGAAGGGCAAGTCGTGCTCCAAAGGGCAGGTGTTTGCATCGGTTCTTGTGTAGCCCCTGTACTGAGCCGTATTTTCCTTGGGAGAGTGGATGTTTGCATAAAAGAATGCCTTCAGGATGATGCATGCCGTATCTACAGATATGTGGATGACTATTTGGTTTTTGTGCGCTGTGAAGTACCTAGGTTTGAATTACACGACATTTAGAATGTGTTCGACAAGTGTGGGATGGGACTAACCTTCACATTTGAGCAGGCAGTTGAAGGGTGCATACAGTTTCTGGATTTGAAACTTGTCCTCTCAAATCGACACCCGTGTTGGCGTTACCACCCGCGTTCGGAGAAGCCGTTGCTGAACTACTCTTCTGGCCATTCAAAGATAGTGAAAAGAGGAATAGCCATGTCATGCGTTGGGCCGGCTGTTAAGAAGTCGTGTGAGCATTTGGTGGGAGAGAGTTTTTCGGAGCAGATCACTCGCCTTAAGGCGGTGGGTTTCCCTCCGTCTGTACTGTCGGCAGTGTGTGGTGGCCTAGTGCGCCAGATAAAGTGCAAATTTTCAGAGGAGGAGAAGGACCGGCCTGAAAGAAAATTTGCTGTAGTCCCGTACGTCCATAAAATGGCGCACGGTTTGAAGAACGTGGGGTCCCGATACGGCGTAAGGGTGTTGTTCTTGGCAAAAACAAAAGTGGGCAGCCTCTGCCGCATTCTTAATAACAAGGACCGGCCTAAGAAAAAGAGGAACGAGTGTGGCGTCACCCACACGCAGCCTTTTCTTCGTTGTGCGATTGGCGTCGTCTACAGAATCCCGTTATCATGCAAGTCTGTGTATGTGGGCCAAACTGGACGCTGTTTAACATTCGTTTGAATGAGCATGCGTCAACTGTGAGAAATTCAACAAGCGCCAATTTGCCTGCTCATTGCAAAAAGTGTAAGTGTCACCCGTTGTTTGGTGACACAGAGGTGTTCTATCGGCATAATGATCAAACTGTCAGAGAATTGGTAGAGGCATACTTTATCAAGGAACATAGTGAGAAGTGAATAAGCAAATCATCCATTATTCTTCACGGGAAGGAGCAAGCACTAATCGGCTCAATGTTTGTTTAATCTGTTTTGTGTTCATGTATAAATTTGCGTTTTTCAATAAAACCGGCAGTTGCGAGTAAGCGCGTGTGTGTGTCCCTCCTCTTTGTCCCCGTCTATTTGTGCGCTTTGAAGTTTTTTCGAAATCATGCGCCAACTAGCCCAACTTGCGGAATTGCTTCGGTCAATGACAGATCGGGTGGCCGCAATGGCAGCAGTGAACAAACTGCGTCTGCATTTTGAAAGTGATAAGAAAATAAACTCCTGTGACCTATATGATGCACCACAGTTGCATTTGCGCGCTCACATATAGTCCCAGTCAGGAACCAGACGGAACTTCTGAGCGGCTCAGTTCAGCGGCGGTTATCGGCTCCCGGCGGTACTTTGGCACAGCGGCTCTCCCAAATAACCGCCGCTCAACGGCTGCTCGCTCGATCAGGGAACCATTCTTAACCAGGTGGATGTGGACTAATCGTTTCGGCACATTGTGGTAGATTTAGAAGAGGCGTATCGGCCGACCCAACCGGGGCTTGTGTGCTACTTTCGCGTCATCTATTATCGGTGTCAAGAAACGGATCGGTCTATCTTCGAATGAACTGAGGAAAGGGTTGTTCGTAAACCACAATTTACATTTGATATATTAAATTTAGATCCTTGTATCGTGTTCCCCAGAATGATTTTTTTGGCATCACTAGTAGAGAGCGTGTTCGTGAACAAATGAGTTTGACAAAAAAACGTATACATTTTTTATTCATATATCGACCGATGGTGATCTTGAAATACCACAGACATATAAAAACTTTTTTTTTGTAATGATGGTGAAGCCAATTCTTTTATGTACCCGCCGCGGTGGCTCAGTGGCTAAGGCGTTGCGCTGCTGAGCACAAGGTCGCGGGTTCGATTCCCGGCCGCGGCGGCCGCTTTTCTGATGGAGGCGAAAAGCAAAAACGCCCGTGTGTACGAGATTTCGGCGCACGTTAAAGATCCCCAGGTGGTCAAAATTAATCCGGAGCCCTCCACTACGGCGCGCCTCATCGCCTGCGTTGCGTCGGCGCGTTAAACCCTACAATCAATCAATCAATCAATCAATTCTTTTATGTACAAATACATCGAATGCTGTGAAAAAAGAAAGGTTTCCATAACAGGGAACACTGCCCGCACCAAAATTAAGCAATAATTTAGATTATGCTTAACACAGGTTAATGAACAGCTGAGCCGTTCAAATGAACTGGTTCGCTTCAGTGAACGGAGCCGTTCTGAGCAGTTCACTAAAGTGAGCCATTTTGCCCATCTATAGCTCAAACTGCGCTCGCTTTTGCGTTCCGAGTTGGTTGCGGTGAGGTGGTGCGGTCAGCCCCCCAACTGCGCATCAGAAAAAATCCCATGCGCCGAGCCGCTATTGCGAAGACCGTAAAGGGAGCGCGGAAAGGGAGTCGAGTCCGACCGTGGGAGCGGAGAGTTGCTTAGTGGTAGTTAGCATAGATGGCACCACCACACCGCAGCAAGCCATTTTCTGTTTTTGGTTTGCTTGTGACCGTATATAAACCTGGCTTGTTTTTGTTCATGTAGAAAATAATCGTCTTGTGGAAGATAGTGCTCGCTCTACAAGTATGGTCACGTAAGACACTGCCGCTTGCGTCAATTGGCCGGTGTCGACTGAGACATCCCCAGAGCCTCGCAGTGCTGTGCACCTAAACGGGGCATAGTGCGAGCAGTACCAACAGCAGTACGCTGATGATGATGATGATGATGATTTCTATTGGTTTCCTTTTTGTATCGGGGTGATGGTACGCATCGGTACTTCTATGATTACGTGTGCTTTCGTACCTTATACTGTTTGTCCCACCATTCTTCGTGCTATAAAAAGAATGCGCCCTAAATTTAAGCACAAATCGCTCGTTCGGCCAGCTAATAAGTTCTGCCTAATTTGCGCTTGCTTTTTCCGGCCTTCGCCAATCGCAGAGCTGGCTGGAACCCCATCATAGGTTAGGTTGCTGAAAATGAGCTAGTGGGTCGCATGGCCATTTGCTTTTTTCCTAATTATACAGCTTATCTGAGCGAAGTTTACGTTAAAATTGGTGTCAGCCTGATTCTAACGAGGCAATCGTTTGAATGAAGCAAACTTGCATTTTGCCTTCATGGCCCTTTCAGGGCACTAAATAAGCTCCGAGATCAAACTACCCGAGATCAAACTCCGAGATCAAACTATCCTAGTAAAAGTGGCAATTAAACTGCTGCACCTTAAGCGTGCAGGTGGGTGTAATGTAATTGGGAAACACATTACACAGTTCCCAAATTGTGTTGGACACCTTTTATTTTTACAGTTCAGACAGCACTTAGAATATATACAGTATATTGATACAGCACATAACCGAATTCCCCCTTCGCTTGGTTTCATAGATTTCTTCACTAATCTCACCATTTGCGCTAGAATTGTCTGTGCATGCATAGACCAAAGTAATGGGACACTCTACTCCGTATGTAACAACTGAGCGTACAGTTGATTTTATTCTTTTTTAACTATGGTGCTTCCACAAATATTGCAAATGTGCTGGGAAAACGATTATTCAAAACAATGAATACAGACCCTGTACATGTACACAAATAACGTTTACCACCCAGGGAAAGGACACATATTACGTTTGAACTTGTCAAAAGCAAGTACACTTGAACACATTACAAGATATGTAGAGAGATTACCCAACTACCATTTCAACACAGTGGCCTGCCCTGAACACAAACTTTTCATCCCCAAGAAAGCAGAGCATTGGCCGCACGCAGATCATTATAATAACAGCATCCACAGAGTAAAAGAGGCGCAAAAACTGATCTTCAACTAGGATCAAATTATTTTTGTGGTAAAAGATGTGTTAACAGGCCTCCATTTTGGCAACCGCAAAGCTACAGGTACATCAACTACAATCAAAGAAAAACACGCACAAGACCACTTCTTGAGAACAGAAGTATACATACACTTACAGTGAGTAAAATTTTTTAACATCACGGATGATGTGATGTGGTCATTCATTTTTCGTCATCGATATAATCAGAACAGTAGACAGAAGGAGCAGGCTGCACTAGCAAGAAAACAAAAAATTCTGTTTATAGAGTTTCTGCAGAGTAAAACTCAGACAAAAAAACAAAACCAGAAAAAATAGGACGCACCAAATAAATTGTAATAGAAAACCCCACACAAGAGGATACTGAAGTACAACAGGAACAATGCTGAAATTCACATACCATAGTTCAACCAATCTCCTTGAGGTCAATCGAACACTAATTATTACATTTGCCTTCTGTAATTTTCATTTCATCAGTTAATTAAAGAATGTTGTTAGGAATTTCATGAGATAAAGTTTAAATACTTGAAACTACCTTTGTACAATGTTAAAAGCCGAGAATGGTTGAAATGAACTGGTCTCAATCTCCATGGCACACTACATAGGCCTGGGCGAACACTTGCAAGTTAAAAACACGGCTAGCTTTTCAAAAGCGCCAGCAAAGATTTATGCTAAAAAACCATGAATCATTGTACTTTGTGCAGTTGGATGACCAAAGATGCTCAAACTTTGACAAAGATTGATGACCAAACTTTGCTCCTTTGGATGACCAAAGGAGCAAAGTTGAATGCTCCTTGTTCACAGGAAGCGACACGCCATTAAGATGAATGTCTGGGTCCGGATGGAGCCCGCGCTTCCTGGAGAACACAACGCAGGAGCTTTTTGCAGGATTCAATTTAAAACCATTCTTGTCTGCCCACCCGGCAAGCTTCTTGACACCAAGCAGGACTTGACGTTCGCAGATAGACATATTGCATGATTTATAGGATATCTGGACGTCATCTACATACATGGAATAAGAGATTGTAGGTGGCAGTGCCTTACCAAGAGAGTTCATTTTTACTATGAAGAGAGTGCAGCTCAGTGGCACGCCCTTTTCTTGCACGTGAACCTTTGAGAGTGCACCACCGACTCTTACTCGAAACGTTCTGCCTGACAAGTAACTAACAAGAGCGTTCAACATGTTACCCGAAACATCGAATGACTTGAGGTCACTAAGGATCCCTTAACGCCAAGCGGTGTCGTATGCCTTCTCAAGGTCGAAAAACACAGTTAAACAATACTGCTTATGCGCGAAGGCATCCTTGATGTACGAGTCAAGAGCTACCTGTTGATCGTTCGTCGATCGCCCCACCCTGAAGCCTGCCTGGCTGCTCTAGAGAAGACCGTTGTACTCAAGGAAGTACACGAGCCTGCGATTTACCATCTTCTCGAAGAGCTTGCACAGGCAGCTCGTCAGGGCAATAGGACGGTAACTTAAGGGGGACGACAGGTCCTTTCCCTCCTTCAGGAAAGCTAACACTATAGCCTTCTTCTAAGAGTTCGGAATGTGCCCCGAAAGCCATATCTTGTTATATAGGTATAAGAGTGTTAGAAGAGTGTCTGCGTGCAGGTGTTGTATCATTGTGTATGTGATGTTGTCTGGGCCTGGAGCTGAGGGTTTACACGTGCTCAAAGCAGCCCTCAGCTCATGCAGTGAAAACTCTGAGTTATAAGAAGATGTTGACCTATTGTTATCTAGTATAGGCTTCTTTTCGGCCGTTTATTTGTGTTTCATGAAAGTGTTTGTGTAGTGTGCTGAACTGGACACGTGTTGGAAGTGTTGTGCGAGGGTGTCAGCCTGGTCTTCGAGTGTGTCCCCTGTTGTGCTGACCAAAGGCAGGCTGTGTGTTTGTTGTCCCTTGAGTTTGCGTATTCTTGTCCATACTTTCCGTGTGTCTGTGTAGGAGTTTATTGATGTTATGAATGTGCGCCAACTCTCTCGTTTTGCCTCACGACGCACACGTTTTCCTAATGCCTTGGCCCGTTTGAACAAGAGGAGGTTTCCCGACGTGGGGTACCGACGAAGGATACATCATGCCTTGTTCTGGGCCTCTCGCGCCCACCTACAGTCCTCATTCCACCACGGCCTCCGCTGGTTGCGCGGGGCACCAGAAGCGTAGGGAATGGACTATTCGGCGGCGTCGAGGATGTGCGCCGTGAGGAGTTGTGCGGCTTCTTCTACGTGTAGGTGTCTTATAGTTGTGTAGTGTAGTTTCGATGTCTCTGTAAATGTGTTCCAGTTAGCTCGTGCTTCATTGAACCTATTATGGGAAGATGAACTGCTTGGGCCTTTACCTATATATGTAAGTGAGGTGGGGAAGTGGTCACTGCCATATGGGTCAGTTCCCACACCCCACTCGAGAAGAGGAAAGAGAGCAGCGGAGCCAATAGACAAGTCAAGACATGAGTATGTGTTGTGTCCTATGTTATGATATGTAGGCTGTTTATTGTTGAAAAGGCATGCTCCAGAGGATGTAAGAAACCTCTCTATCAGGCGACCCCGGGCATCCGTACGAGAAGAGCCCCACAGAGAATTGTGAGCATTGTGAAGTGCAAAATCAGGAGGAATATATATGGAGCATACCGTTATCAACCTATCAAAATTATTGTGCGTATTGCTACAGCCTCGAGGACAGTGTTCAGAGTGACAGGGTGGCAGGCTAAGAATTTCCGGGCAATTATGGCCACACCGCCAGAAGAGTGTGTGCAGACATCCCTGTCCTTTCTGAAGACCATGTAACTATTCAATAAATTTGTGTGCTTGGAATTCAAATGTGTTTCCTGAACACACATTACACTTGGCTGATTAGGATGCAGTATTTCGTATACATCGTCAAGATTTTTAAGAAGGCCTCTACAGTTCCATTGAATTATGTATTGTCTTCCCATTATTTAGTGTGAGAGCTACTGGAGTGTGTGTGTTTATGTGTCGTCTTTCGGGGCTGTGACTCTCGCCTTTTTTGGCTTGTCGGGAGGCTTTGGCGTCGGGACGCGTTCCTTGCGGTGCACCGCCGGCAAGAACGGAACGACGTCCATTTCATCGTCCGATGTCCTGGGTGTGCCCGTCGAACCGGGCCCCCCGGACTTGGCCCCCCTTCGGGGGCCCTTCTTTTGACCCGCCAGCGCCGCAGGTGTCGGGGGCACCAGAAGTGGCACGGGCGGTGCGGTGGCGGTGGAAGCCGGTGCGGTGCCCGTGGTGTCCATGGCACTCTCCAACGCACTGGAGGACGGGGAGGCAGGGACGGGAGCGGCACCGGTCCCGACAGAAGTGGTTTGCGCCACAACCGCTGCTGCCTCAGCAAGCGGCGTGGTGCCGGGTTGGGCTGCGTGAGGCAACCCAGCGGGGGGCGGGGGCGGGACCAGGTCAGACTCGCTGAACTGGATCCCTGTGGACACGAGACGCCGCTCCGCCCCCCGGCGACCCGCGTCAGCGTACCTCCCCAGAGGGAAAGAGGCGAACCTCTTTCTCGCCTCTGGAAAGGTGATGTTCTCGGTTACCTTAATGTTTATGATCTTTTTTTCAAGTTGGAATTTTTCACACTTGCGGGAGTATGCCGCATGCAGCCCCCCGCAGTTTACACAAGTGAGGGTTTCGGATTGGCAGTTGTCACTAAGATGATCGTGCGCCCCGCATTTTGCACACGTCGTTCGGCCACGGCAAGAGTTCTTACCGTGCCCCAACCTCTGGCACTTAAAACAGCACCGCGGGTTCGGGATGTACGGACGTATTGAGCACCGGATAAAACCTGTATATGGGCGATTCCACGAGAGAACGAACATGCGTGTACACGACCATTTTTTGTTCATTCTTGTTTTTTTATTATATATGCGCACAATATGGAAACCCCCGAAAATCAAGTTTGTTTTCTCCTGAGGTGCGTAGTTCGGGAGAAAAAATGTTTGAATGTGCCCGGAGCGCGGCGCTGATTTCGGCAACTGCAGATTTTTCCAAGTTTGCGTCTCTGTGTACGTCAAGGAGTACAAGGGGTGTGTATAAAATGTTTTGGGCCATACACTAGACCAGAATGATAATCCGTGTAACGCAAAATCAGCGCCCTGCAGCGAACAAAAAATTCAAAAAAATATCGTGAAATCGGCCCAGACGATAATTTGTTGGTGTTTTTGACGCCCCCTATCTACATTTTTTCTTTTCTGAAAAACTTGTAAGTCGGCCATTTTATTGGCAATACGTATCTGAACGCATCAACGAAAGATGGTGTTTGTAGAAAATTTAGAAGTACTAAAAAAAATTGAATAACTTCGGCTCTTTTTTAGAAATTGCGCAAATTCAAAACTCAATATAAAAAAAACCCCATACTCGATTTTCTTCATAATTGCGAAAATAAGACTCCTTTACTTGGACAACAAAACTGTGGAAAAACATGTTGCATCATTTTGTTGAGAACAAAGTTATAAGGGGCCAAACTTGGGGCTCGCGCGACGCGTCTTGGCGCGCCGCGGTAAGTTCTGGCCGCTGTTGCCGGACGTTGCGCGGGTGTACACGGGCGGTAATTCATATTCCACTGCCACATGCCGGCACGGTCAATCTCTTTCCAGTATTCCCAAACGAAAAAAACTATTCTTGAGATTCTTCTGTTTTTTTTCCCGCCTGTTTCCCTAATGCGTTCTTTAACGAGCTAACTTTGTGGCCGATATCAGCTCGAAAGCGCTCCTTTGCGGCGCCAGTGTTTTGCGGGATGCAAAACAAAAAAAAACAAAGGTTCCTCCGATGCGCAGGCAACCGAAACAGATGGCGCTCGGGCAGTTACAAGGGAGGGAATGGATTGACCTTCAGACCCTAATCAGTTCCCCACCACGACGGGCGCATTTCCCCTGGTGGTGCATGGTGCGCTGGCGTCAGTACAGGGTATCCCACCGCTTTCTTTGAGGCAAACATGAGAGAACGACCTTAAAAATAACTAACCAGGAAACAAACACCTGCACCACGGCTTACGAGGCCGTAGGAGGCTTTTCGGAGACGCCACGTGCACGCGAACCTATTTTACTGGAATGAGAATCAGGTGCGGTCGGGTACCTGGCTTCTTGACGTATTATTAAATTCAGGTCTGTTGTCATATTATTGCCGTATATCTATTGTTTAGTCACATATCACAAAGGCGAAGCGTACATTACAGTATTACTAGCGATTTTGATACGCTTGCGTACGAAAATTGCAGTAAGGGCAGGCTACTGTCCCGTCCTTTTCTGTCCTTCAACTCACTGGTTGATGGGCTCTCAACGAATGCTTCCCTTTGCTTTACTCTTGCCATATTTTTGTTTGCTTTTGACTGTTTTTTTTTCATGGGTGGATGCTTTCGTTTGTGCCTAAGTGTTTGCACGTGCATTTGTGCGCGTGTTTGCTTGCTCGACTACCCGCACACTCTTATCCTGATAGATGTGGCAGGGGAAGCCTAGCGGATGTTGTTCTGAAAAAAAAAGTGTGACCCCTTCACCCACCCACAGTTCATTCCCACCCAAGTCTTGCACTCACCCCAGCATGAAGTGTGCGTCTGCGTTTATTGTGCGAATGCCGACCTGTCTGCTTTGGCCCTGCAAAATGTTACGGGGGTTGACCGAAGAATGAGCAACTTAAAGGAGCTTTGTCTTTGCACCTCACCATCGACGCAGTGTTTCTTGGGCGCGTGCCGGCAATTCCCAATGGCCGACAACCTTACCATGTCCGCTTTGGGCGTTTCGGACGAAGAAGACGTCACATACGCTGTATGGGAAATTGGTTCTCTGATAAAAAAGAGTCTACTGCCAGCTGCATTCGTGAAGGAGCTAGGCAAATGGGTCACCAAGTGGATTTCCCATGACTCTATTAGGCGGACCCAGGCCATTGCCATAAACGAAGCGAAAAGATGCGAACGGCGATCAAGCCTTGTACTGCACTTCGACTTCTCTGAAAATTGGACAGTTATTCTGCCAAATGAATTCCAGTCGTACCACTGGCACAAAACACAGGTTTCACTGTTTACGTGCGTTGTAACTACAAGAAAATCAGTTCAGAGCTTCGCAGTAGTTAGCGATCACATGCAACACGATACGGCACGTGCATGCTATGGGCTCGCTCCACAAGGTGCACGAATGCCTGGAAGAAAGTGCGCCTGTGTACAGCTACGTTGTTTACGTTAGTGACGGTGCAGCCAGCCATTTCAAGAAGAAATATCAGCTGCACGAACGTTCCAGAGCAAACTACACGTCTGCGAAGTGGCTGTGCTTGACTGTATGAGCGCCCGAGGAAGCTGTGGTGCAGATATTATAAATATTTTACTTGAGTTGTATTCCCACACGTATGCCTTTTGCTGTGTTCCTGACTGTAAATAATTAATTACGATAGTCTGACAGCCAATTTCCAGACTTGTGTCTTTTTGCATGAATAAATATTCTTGTGAAAAAACTGAAATCTCTTCAGTAATTTACTCGTGCTGTGACCGAAGCGCCATAATAATAGAAAATTTCGACCACTCCTACCACTTCTACCCGATATAACCACCGGAAAAACATTTCCTGTTGTTTCGAATCCTTCTTTCCTTTCCCTATAAGAAGAGTGGCGTTCACAAAGGAGCGCTTTCGAGCTGGTATCGGCCAGAAAGTTAGCTCGTTCAAGAACAAATTAGGGAAACAGAGGCGGGCAAAAAAAAACAGAAGAATCTCCAGAATAGTTTTTTTTCGTTTGGGAATACTGGAAAGAGATTGACCGTGCCGGCATGTGGCATTGGAATATGAATTACCGCCCGTGTACACCCGTGCAACGTCCGGCAACAGCGGCCAGAACTTACCGCGGCGCGCCAAGACGCGTCGCGCGAGCCCCAAGTTTGGCCCCTTATAACTTTGTTCTCAACAAAATGATGCAACATGTTTTTCCACAGTTTTGTTGTCCAAGTAAAGGAGTCTTATTTTCGCAATTTTGAAGAAAATCGAGTACGGGTTTTTTTTTATATTCAGTTTTGAATTTGCGAAATTTCTGAAAAAGAGCCGAAGTTATTCAATTTTTTTAGTACTTCTAAATTTTCTACAAACACCATCTTTTGCTTATGCGTTCAGATACGTATGGCCAATAAAATGGCCGACTTACAAGTTTTTCAGAAAAGAAGAAATGTAGATAGGGGGCGTCAAAAACACTAACAAATTATCGTCTGGGCCGATTTTACGAGTTTTTTTTAATTTTTTGTTCGCTGCAGGACGCTGATTTTGCGTTACACAGATTAGCATTCTGGTCTAGTTTATGGCCCAAAACATTTTATACACACCCCTTGTACTCCTTGACGTACACAGAGACGCAAACTTGGAAAAATCTGCAGTTGCCGAAACCACTGCTGCGCTCCGGGCACATTCAAACAAACTTGATTTTCGGGGGTTTCCATATTGCGCGCATATATAATAAAAAAACGAGAATGAACAAAAAATGGTCGTGTACACGCATGTTCGTTCTCTCGTGGAATCGCCCATATATATGTTGTGGGAGAACTGCGCGGTCAAAGGTCAAGATGATGTGCTTGGTGGGAATCTCCTTGTCGTCTCTACGGATGGTGATGCGTCTCACGGCAGTGACGCCCTGATCCTTCCAGCCGGCAAGGAGATCCGCATCGGTTTCGTTCAGGAGATCTGGCTCTGATATCACACCCTGCGAGCTGTTGAGGCTCCGATGGGGTGTGACCCTGATGTCTAGATCAGCCAGTCTAGTCTGAGCTAGAAGCTTTGTGGACTGCTGCTTGTCATTTACCTCGATGAGGAGTTCACCAGTTCTTTGTTTTTTGGCCTGATATGATTTTCCTATTATGGCTTCAAGATACTTGGCGATCAAGAAGACTGAGATGCAAGAGGGTGGGTTGGATTCAGGGACTCCATGACAAGAAATCGAGAGTAATGATCTGGTTCAGGAAATGTCAAAGATGGCAATGGGGGAAACGATACTTCGGTGCGGCCCCTTTTAGGGGGCCGATCACGGTTGGGGGGGGGGGGTTTAGACAATACCATAAAGCATAGTATAAAAGCAGGGAGACGGGGGTACTTTCTCCTTTGACCTTACCCTGGTAGTCAAAGAGGTCCCAGAGCTCCCTGCCTGGTAGACAGGCAGGGAGCCCATCGGCCGGAGCTTGACCAAGACTCCGACGGCCACCGTTTACGGCTTCTACCCTTCACCTTTAAACACCTCGCCACGGTTGGACACCGCTTATTTTGGGAGCTCGGGGTCCGCGGTGTCACTGCTCACCGTCATCATAAATACTCAAGGTGCCCGTGCGGGGCCAAGCGCAATCTTTTTGGTACACAGACACTTCGGTGCGCCATAAGTAGGCCTTTCTGTTTCTCTCCTTTTCGGCCCACTCTCCGAACAAAAGCGAGACAGCTATCCCGAAAGATTTATTTTTGACCAAGGTATCAGTGCAAATTGTCGGATCTTTCATGCGAACAAGAACTTGACTATAGATTGTTGTACAGCGATAAGATGGCATTCAGAGAAAGACCAAATACGCGCGTGCGCGCGCTCGAATGAGGCACCGCAGAGTTTCTTTTGCGCCAGATCAGCCGTCAGCAGATGCACCTCGTCCAAAGGCAAGTCGGGACGCGATCGCGTTTTCCGATTGTCCCATTAATGGCTGTTTGTGTTCGGTGTGCTTCACAATCACAAGTAATGATTGACGCCACGTTTCCCACGAGTGCTCCTATTCCAACCATGGGCGAAGGAACTCCAATTTTAACCTAACCAAATTTTATACACCTGCACACTGATTTTGTTGTTTGAATCCGGCAGGTACCACGTAGTGGAGTTTCAAGACGACTGGTCTACATATGTAGTGGCAAAATGGTGGCTGGACCGCTCTTCACATGGAACATTTGTGTTTTAGCCACCAATGAAAACACAGAAGCAGGTGCTTCAAGCTGTGGAGCGGAAGCTGCCTGCTAGCATTGATTGGTCAAAGCACCCAGCGAGAATCCTGCATTCTTACACTAAGCACCTTTTTTACTTGTGTTGACAGAAAGGGGTATTTGCACGGGACGTGTTGAGGTCATTGCTTTCAATTTGTGATTGAGATACACTTAACTTGGCCCTCACAAAACAGTATTGCAAACAAGCACAATGTTTGCAAACCTTGTTTGGGTTCTATAATCTGAGCACTACCTCCGTTGTATACCACGATATAAAGTAACGTGAAACAATTTTTGGTGGGACTTTCGCAGATTTCCCACACAAAAAAAATTGTTTCAGGCTTTATGCACAGTAATTTGTGTTAGCTTACACTAAATGGATGTTGAAATTAGCTTTAGCGTTAAAGGGATGTTGAAATTAGTTTCTTGAAAAGCCACTTGTGGCTGGATTGCATACCTTCACTGGGTCAAACATAATGGCATGGGTAGGCTGAAGTCTTGGCCCTCGATTTATCTGCAATTAGTGGCAGATTACAAAACGCTATGCTGAATTTGCTGTTGCCATTCCAAACTCCTGCAGTAACACCTCACTGGTTTGCAGTGTGTTTTCACGACTTGAGCCATCATAACATTGCTGTTACCTACTTCAAAATTATTATAGACACCTTGTGGACTGTTTGTACAGGTTAAACATTGTAGCAAAGCAATAAGTTTAAAGGAGTACTGACACAAAATTTCAAAGCTGAGATAACTATGCAAAAAGCTTCTTTTGTATAAGGCGATATCTCCCAGCAAGTTTCAACAGTAACTGTTCAGTATAACATATTTTAAATTCATTTTATTCTTTGCGTGCACAAGAAAGCTCACAGCGAGTCACCATGAAGCCATCGCCTCCTGGCCCCAAACTGCCGATCTCAGGGCTCCCGTGACGTGGCCGACGCGCTGGCTGCGGTTGATACACGATGGTACACTGTGTGTATCGCGCCACAGTTTTGTGGCTGACATCATGCTACTTGGGCGTGTGAAGGTAATGGAGACCACAGCCGGTCTGGACTCGCGCGCTCTTCCAGGCTGTCATGGGTGCGACAAGAACAGCGACTTCAGGAGCGCCTCCCTGTTATGGCAACCGCCTTGGTGTTAATTTTGTCTAAACTGAAACTGACAAGAATGAACGAGGCTGGAAATAATTATTTACGCAGCGATGTATTGCCTAAACTACCATTTTATCATTACTGGGCTGGCACACACCCATAGCAGCGAAAAAAACAAGAAAAGTTTGTGTCAGTATTCCTTTAAGCCTGTGAACTGACTAGTGTCGTCATGTCTGACACCAGCGAATCAGCAGGCAGGATAGTGCAAGAAACAGCTGCTTCAAATAACTCGAAACATCGCCTCCCTTTAAAAAGGTACACTGTCCCTTTAATTGCGCCGCTTTAGAGACACTGAAGTGATTTGTAGGAATTGGGTGACTGCTTTTGCGGATTTAAGTGAAGTTAACAGCCTATCTTTTCACCACACTTGGTGCGTTTTCACAAATTTATTTAGGAGAAAGATTATTCAGATGTGTTTTCCTTCTTTCTGCATTCCCTTTTCTAGTTTCTCATGACGTTTCTTTGACGTGCACAGTTCGTGTTTGGCATGACTGTGCTGATTGTACAGTTTGCGAAAGTGTTCACAGGTCATGAGAAGTGAACGTTACGATACTTGTTCACCCTAAGCAGCGCTGGCTGGCTTAGCTGACCTATTCTGCACCGAACAACATAGCGGAAGCTCATATATGTGCTCATTCCCATGAGATCGATAATGCGCAAACAGCAATGTCAATCTAAAACTTGTAGACAGCTAAAAAAGAGCCCCTTAAAGGAGCCATGATGACAAAATACAAGTTTGTGTTATTCGAAAGATTTTGTGTTTTATAGTGGCCGTTGTGCTTGCCTGAATGCAAACAATGCTTTATTCACTGCGAAATGAATTACCTTAAGTTAAAATTTTGATTTTCCATCTAAATCGTGTTTTTTTGCAGGTCTGCAATGACATCACCGGAACCGACCGCTCTGCAGCTGATTGGGAAGCCTCGTTTACCGTTAGTGAACCTAGATGGCGCCACAACACCGTGGCAAGCCGTTTTCTGCTTTTGGTTTGTTTTTGACCGTATTTAAACATGGATTGTTTTTGTTCAGGGAGAAAATAATCATTTCATTGGACACAGTGCTCGATCGACAAATATGGTCAGGTAAGACAGCGTTGCTTGCGTCAATCGGCATGTGTCGTCTGAGAAAACCCCAAAGCCCCGCAGTCCTGTGCAGCTAAACGCGTGCAGTACCAACAGCAGTATGCATCGGTACTCCGCTGTTTACTTGTGCTTTCGTAACATCCACTGTTTCTCCCACCATTCTTACGGCTTTAAAAAGAATTTGCCCTAAATTTAAGCACAAATAGTTTGTGCGGCAAGCTTAGAAGCTCTGCCTAATTTGCGTTTGCTTTTCCAACCCTCTGCCTATCGCAGAGCAGGCTGGTATGACATCATAGGTTCTGTTGCGGGAAATATAGTCGCATGGCCATTCCCTTTTTTCGTAATTATGTAGCTTATTTGAGCAAAGTTTACTTTAAAAGTGGTGTCAGTATGATTGAAACGAGGCACTCTTTTGAATATTGAGGCAATCTTTTGAATAACCCAAACTTATGTTTTCTCTTCATGGCTCCATTAAGAATACATTCCGCCACATAGCTTGTTGAAAATGCCGTCGGTCTCTAAGGTGGAAATAATTGGTTAAGTTCTTCCATAAAAAAAAAGCGCAACCGCAAGTGCTTATGCACTAACTTTTATAACTGCAACATTGCCCAAACACGTTGCTGGAATAGTGCATTTAGTTTTATGTCACTGCTGTAGTTGTGGCCATCGCTAACAATGCATAGTACTCTTCTGTTTGCTTTCATAAATTTAATCCTCCATCAGAAAAGCGGCTGCCGTGGTCAAATCCCGGCCGCGGCAGCCGCTTTTCTGATGGGTGCAAAAAGTGAAAACGCCCGTGTGTTTGCGATTTTGCTGCACGTAAAATATCCCGAGGTGATCAAAATTAACCCAGAGCTCTCGACTACAAAACGCCTCATTGCCCGTGAAGCGTCGTGTTCAACCTCATAATCAATCAATGAGATTAAATGCTTCATGGGGGCCCAAATGGGTGATGAAGAGAACGCTTTATTTGAGCCAATAACTGACTCTCAGATGTGAGCAAGTTTCACAAGTTCACTTCACTGTTTTTTTATAAGGCTAAATAATTACGTGGCCCTTTCTTGTTCCATACAGCGACACTTCAGCAGGCGTTGGACAATGTACGTAACGCTGAGCTGACTTCAAACCTGGATTCAGACGATCCGCAGACCCCGCCTCAGAAGCGCATAAGAGTGAGGGGGTCATGTGAAGGCAGGGCCCTAGGACATTTACAAGGAACTGCTTCTTCTGGTGCGTATAGTCATAGTTGTGTATATTGCTTTTTGATTACTGTTTGTGTTCCTTTTGTAAAGCGAAAGCTTCCTTTGTGATATTGATGGCATTTTTTTATTTGAGCGAAAATCTCTAATACGATATCTAGACACCGCATGTGCGTGAAACTGGACTTCCATTGTGTTAAAACAGCTGCTTGAAAATAGAGAAAAAGGAACGGTTCTTGATAAGACGATGCCCGCATCGATCATAAAGAAGGAGCACAGTAGTGCATACTTTTACCTCGTAAAATTGATATTCATTGACATTGTTCATAGATGTTTTTATTTAGTGCGTGAAAGATCGTCGAGTGGGCTTGTTCTTCGTTTGCAATTTCAGTCTTCGAAGGTTTGAGGATCAATTGGATGCACTTTCAGCTCAGGTGTGGAGCACTTTTAGCTTTCGTGCTTGTCTCAATTTTTTTAGGAGGGGGCAGTAAAATTAATCCTTCTGACCGTTATTCACCAGGTCTATAGTAGCGGTGGTTTGTGTGGACGAACGGGTTAGGAGAAAAGGCAGTAGTCACTAAAATGCTGTCGTAGAAAGGGCAGGAAACGTCTCTGAATACTATTGCAGCTGGCATATCTCCATTTGCAAATGGTAATATTCGTTCAACTTACAATGTGACACTTGCCAGTGCCAGCACGAGTGTCAGGGTTGTTATGTTTGTATAGTGGAATTCTGGTGGGGCTCCCTTAGAGCGTCTGTTCGCACTAAACTCCATTACAACAGCAAGGAGATATCACTGAAATAAATTCTACTGATATGCATTTGAATAATGATTGGTTTGAATAATGTCCTGGAACCATAAGGAATTATTTGATCGTACGATGTACACAGGTGCCAAAGAAACATTCCAAGGGGGCGCCTGCCGTCTCTCCCTTAATGTTACCATATGTGTTTTTTCTTCTTATTTTGCCCTCTTCATGTCTACAGTCGCACATAATGGGCAGGTTAGTTGCAATATTTTGCCGTGGTGCAGAATGACAGTATCCATCGATTAAAATTTGACTTTGACGTTTGCCAGTTTGTGTCCGAGCAGACACCAGAGTGGAAGGTTTGTCAAGCAAGCTTATTGGACCAGTGTCTGACGCAGGCAAAGTGGGGTTGTGGTGCAAAAGGTTAGTGTGAACCATTGCTGTTTTATTAATCAACCTCAAAGATTGTAGCAAGAATCACTGCTACATAAGAGATCTTTAATCAACATTTTAAAAACTAAAGTGGCCAATAAAGGGACAACCCCTCTCCCATACCTGTGCTTATTACGAATTTCTTGTGGCATTGCCAGTTTTGGACCTTGATTTTGGTTTTGGTAGCCTCATATGATATCCTGCAATTTTTAACGCGCAGGGCAGTGGGACAGTCAGCAACTGCAAGCGAGCTGTGGAGAGGACTGGGCTGCCAAGCTCAGCAGGTATGCCTAGGACCCTTTTCCACAATATAACATTGCGAACATGTGGCTTGTGCAACAGATGGGTTTGCACATGCATTGGGCAGAAAGTAATGTCTTGACTGAGGCAAAAAGTTTCAAGCCATTTCATTTATTAGAGGAAGCCATATGAATTTTATAAGAATGCAAGTGTGTGGAAAATGCCTTTATAAAAGTTTTCAGCAATCTACTGTGACTCAAAAACCCAAGAAATTTGTTTACAGGATACTGAAACTTTTATTCGTAGTCCAAGAATGTGTCCAAACAATCCTAGTTTCGCATTTGCCACCAAGTATGACCACCTGCTGTTGCAGTGGTGCCATCACTGCTATGCACTGATAGTGAAAAGGAAAAAATGATGGTGGCAAATTCTGCCAGGTATAAATTAACGTTTTAAACACTCTGTCGGTGTGATATGGAAATCATAGAAGGCATATTTACAGTAATCCCTCGTTATAACGAAGTCAGCCGGACAGCGAAAAATTTTGTTATGAGCGGTATTTTGATATAAGCGACCACTCGAGAAAAGCTACAGCATTTGCTTAAATTACACCACAGCTGCTAGGAATCAAAGCACAAGATATTCACTAAAGCAAAACAAGGCAGTGAACTTTGGCTGTATCAAGGTGTTAATGGGCGCGAGCAACCCGCACTTCTATTTGGCCAAACATTGCATGACGCTGTGGTCCTCGCACATAAAAGTGGCAGGGGAAGTGGCCACTTTTATAGGGGGCGTGTGGGCGACACGGATCGCTACGACAGTTTCGCGCTGGAAAGCACCGCAAACACCGTGTCTCGAGTCTGAGGTTGTGTTTGTTGAGCTAAAAAAAGATTAACGGCTCATTGGGGGTACACAGCGCACTCATGAAAACTGACCGGTTTTGCACTAGGGGCTTTGCATGATCACTGGGCAGTTTTTCCCAAGGTGTGCAGCCGGGAAATTTGCAACACAAGATTTTTTTGCGCCAGGTTGTCGACGACACTGCAAAATCTACGGTTCGAGTGTGTCAGTCTTCACGTCGCGTCCACGAGATTCGCCAATGTCTAGGAACGAAATTCAATGGCCCTGCCATGCACTTGGACTGTTTGTATAAAGGCAGATGGGGCGAATCGAGCTTGACCAGCTCGAGAAGATCACCGGGGAAACACTAGCTTGCGTTTACCCGCCATAATGACAGCCTGCCTCGCCGCTGGGTCGCCGCCACTTGGCGGCGCCTCCATCGCCACTTCGCTCTAAGCGGGTCAAGCTCTTCGTGAAATTCGAGTAATGCGGTCTAAAATACATGCGTTTGGGTTTGGACTAGAAGAAATTTGGAATAAAGCGATATTTCGAGTAAAGCGGTTTCGCTATAAAGAGGGATAACTGTAATTTCAAAGAAAATGCTACTGGTGGCATTGGTATAAGCTTTCATGGGTGTTAAAAGCTGATCTATATACAGTTGCAGCAGAGTCATTAGCTATGTGCTGCTGGTCTGATTCAGCAGACCTGATTTGTCCACAGAGCTGCGAAACAATGTCCTGTTCGTAGCATCAACGCTATCGTAGGCTTATTGAAAATTCACTTGATCAAGCCGATAACTTAGCTGCAGTAGTAAGAAAAGCCAAGCTAGTTCGTAAGGTTGAATTTTGCACGGCACTACCGAGGCAAGGACATAGGGCTGATGCCCGTGCACCTGTATTGTCCTTCTTCCTGTGCCCCCTTGGCAGTGGTGTGCAAATTGCAACTGTTATCCACGCAGTTACCCATTCCCTTCCCGTGAGGAAGTGAGAACTGGGCTAGCTGGTATGGGATTTCGGACAAACCAGTGCTGAGGTTTGTCGTCTCTTTTCTTAGTGTTCGTGTGTAAGTGTGCTACGTCCAAGATGTTCAAAATTCCCGTGAGGGTTGTGAAATCCGGTGAAAGGGAACTTTTGTTCACATGTGGCTGCAAACTTTACACAAATAAGTGTTATGGGCAGAATGTGTTATTTGAACTACTGGCAAGGAATTTCACAAGGTGAGTATAGCACCATTGAGGTTAAAAAGAAGCCTAGATGCGCATGGCAACTGCCCCTGCTTAAGTTCCACTGTTTTCTGCACATTCACTGCAGCCCCCACAACTGACCGGTGGCTGTTTGTGAATTTGAGTATCATCGAGAGTGCTGCCAGGCCACATTGAAGGTAGGCTACAACAGCAAGTTCGAAGCTGTGACATGTATTAAAATATTTATCACAAAACATGATATTGTGAGAGGAGGAGGACAAGTGAACTTTATTTATGCGAGCCTTAGGTGCTGATGACTCCGCGCCCGCCTTGTGGAGGGTTTTCTCTAGTCCGGGATACCCTGGCCTGGAACATGTAGTTCATTGTTCCTATGCCCTAAGCATGTTAGGAACCTAAAGTACATTTTTTTCGGACAGGCAGGGTGCTCTTATGCTAGCAGTTAGAAGTGGGCTTCGTATTGTGTTTGCTTCATGCAAAAATAGTCTCAACATATACTGCATCAAATTCTTTCACAGGTGGCACCGAAGACCAAGTGATTAGGAGTCTGCAGGGGCTGGTGGAACAGCAGGAGATAATACGACGAGCTGGTAAGGAAGCGTGTCAAACACTTTTCTTTTAAATGCGAATGCATTTCTTAGTCGGGGGTTGTCGTGCGTTGGCCGGCGTGCGCCTAGCAACAGCTGTGGCGCGCCTAGCAACCGGAGCACGTAGTAGCTAGGGCGGGAGCCGCGGAGGGCAAGGGGAGAGGAGGAGCGCGCTCGGCGTGTGAGGGCGCTCGCATCGCGGAGCTCGGGCGGAGTAGCGGAGAGTAAGTGGAGAGGAGGAGCGCGCTCGGGCGTGTGAGGGCGCTCGCATCGCGGAGCTCGGCGGAGAGAGCTCGCGCGCGGGGCGGGCGTGTTGCGCGGGTCTCTCTCTCCTCTCCGCGTACCCTCTCTCCACTCGCTGCGCTCGGAAAAATATATATAAATGCAGTGGAGCGCGCGCCTCTCTCCGTGACTGTTTGCCGCAGCGCACTCATCGGTGCACCCAATACATTCGCATTTCCGCACGATCCCCTTCGGGGAGGCGGGGGGAGTTTTTTTTAGGTTGCCCAACTATGGTGTCATGAAAATGTTTGAGCAGAAACAGTAGTTTTTTGAAGGGCATTGTCAAAATGCTTTCGAAATTTTTGCATTTTTAAACGTCAGTGCACACCTGCAGACGAACTTTCCTGCATAGCTGCTGAGTAAAGTAAAATAGGCTCAGCATTCAGGTAGTTGTAGTGACATCATCGTATAAGAGCCTATAAGAAAGCATGGATAGTGACAAAAACACAACAAAGTGAAACTGTCAAATGAGATTACTATCACGTGGAGTCATGTCGCAATGACTTCACATTTAAGGGAGTACTGTCACCAAAGTTCGTTTTCTAAACACTGATATGCTCCACTTTATAAAGGTGCCAGGATGCCTACCTGTGAACATCAGCGGCAAACGTTGCTTGAAACCAATTTAAAATAGACATTGTTGCCACAGTTTTACGAGGCATGGAAAGAGCACGGCTCACTCCCTTGTGGAAAACTTACAGTCTGTGTTGTTTAAGCCTCTAGCCAGTCAAACTTCCAGCGGGCCATCCCTTCCCTCTGGGTGAGCGACACACATATTAGTCTGGAACTAAAACAGCAAGCCCGTACAAGGCAACAATAATACACAAAGCAAACATTTTGCTGGTGCTTGTGGCGTCTTTCGCCGCTTTCGCGTTGCCAGCTCGAACTTTGGGGGGGCAGTTTCAGACTGGCTGAATGTGGTGGAATGAATGGTTAATTGAGATGAGGCATAGGCAGGATTGGAAAAGGTCTTCTTGGATGCTCTTGCAGCCAATGACTGGGGTGTCGGCTTGCTTTGGCAGAAAAATGTCATGCAAGGCGGCCGTGAGCCCCCGCACTTGCTCCTGGGCTCATAGTTTCATACTAGAGGAAAATCTGTCGCAGTCGTGGTCTGTTGTGGGTGCATGAGCTGCACGCTTACGCATAGTCTGGGTGGAAAAAAACGCGAAGTATGTATGTGATAAAGTTAGGTTCGGTGCAACTACTAAAATCCCTCCTGGGACGATAACGATTCGACGAATGATTTGCAATGTTCTCTTTTTTGCAGACAAAGCAAAAATTACAAGCACAAGAAGATCATGCAACATGCTTTGTCTACTTCAAAAACAGCTCAGAAACAAATGACACAAGAGCGCTCTAGTTTGTCAGTCGATACATCTTCGTAAATGCGTTTAAGTGGTCAAGCTGTGTCCTCAACTATCATGAAACACGCTGAGTTTTGACAGCAGTAAAAGGCGAAGACAATGGTTGATGCCCCGGATTACTTGATGAGTGGCGTTGCATTTATGCGCTTTCCCCTTAAAGCACTTGGAATAGCCCAGGTAGAGGCTGGTTGGCTGATCAGGTTCGGCTCATTCATAAAGTACGCTGCTAGCTTAATTGTTGAACAGTTCAAGCACTACATGATGTTTCAAGCACTTGAGGTATAAGGTGAAAGCACCGATGCTGCATCGTCCCCACCTGAAATTAAACAGGCGGTGCACATTTGGTACTATTACCCCCACCATTGATAATGTCTAGGCTGTGTGCAAGCACTGCCCCAGCTTCACTTGCCAACAGCAGAAAAAAAAGACGTGTTTGCTTTAAATTGTGCAGCCGGCTTTGGGTGTGCAGTTGCAGGTAGTGTGAACAGTGCAGTCTAGAACTTCGAAGCGACAACAATGCTGGCTACTCTTTGCGACGACGCATGTGTAAACCAAGGAGTTATGCAGAAAAAACGCCACCCACACGAGCATTCTTGCCAACATCACGCCGTCAACAGCGTTTCGCATTTGGAAACAAACTGCCCGCGTGGGAGAATGCAACCGAATAGATGGTGCCGATGCAGCTGCTCAGGAAGCGGTTGTGCGCAATCGAAAGCCCAGTGCTTACACCCTAAGTCACCTCTATTTGAAGTCTTTGAATAGCTGTGATTCAGGTGGCCACTTATGGTTCAGTTTTCCTGATAACCTGCTATAGCAGCAGCATTTTTTCCGGGTGACTCTTTGATTTGCAGATGCGTTGTTGCAAGGAGAGGCCAGCATTGTTGCCGCTTCGAAATTCTAAAGTGCACTGTTCACGATACCTGCAACCGCAAACCCAAAGCAGGCTGCACAACTTAGAGAAAACATGTCAGTTTTTGTACCATACCATTGCAGCAGTTGCGAAAAAATGTGACATGGTTTTACGAGGCGTGGGCCTTTATGCTTAGTCGTCAGGAATAAATAAAACTTAGTTTCACTGATGCAATTGTTCTGGATGTTAGCAGTTGTCTGGTGATCTTTTTTAGGATGGATTAATTTTAACCACCTGGGGATCCATGCCGAAATTTCAACACAAGCGTTTTTTGCTTTTTGCCTCCATCACAAAAGTGGCTACTGCAAACAAAAATTTCAAATTATTGGTGGGATTGATGCATATTAATATGGTGAATGGAGGTAATATGATATACAAGGACACTTTAGCTTACAAGTCATAGCTCACTTGTGCATGGGTACCAATCCAATAGTTTCTGTTGCTTTTAATAAAGTCACGTGTGCAGACATTGAAAGCTTTCAAATTGGAGCTATCCATGTTTTGGATCACAAGATGATCACTATTGACTTTAAAATGTACAAGTGCTTCTTTTTTCATTTGCCGGCGGACTATCTATGCCAGATTGGAGGTGGTGATGAGAAGGCGGCTGCAAGGGCGGTGTTATCTGCCCTCATTAGTAATGGCCTGGGCAAAAGGTGCAGCTGGGCAGGCTCTAAAGGAGCAAAGGAGGCTCTCAGTGATCACAAATACATCCTGGCCCTAGTTCTTGGTTTGTACCGCATGTGTTTTAATGTGTTATTTGGTCTTTGTGTGTGCATTCTGCTATTGCATTGTCATGTGACTTGTCTAGTCGGGAAACACGTGTGTTGCTCCATAAACTGTTGGACTATGTTGTGAACAGCCTATGCATTGCATACTTTCTGTGGCATTTTTGTGTTATGGTACCTATACTGAAAAAATCATTCATTATTCAGTATTTCCTGTTCATTGATCCAAAATATGGACCCGAGTAGAGGTGATTACATGGTAGGGTTCATAGCTATAGTGTCCCTTTGTCACATAAATTGCCGCTGATCCCTGAGTTGGGCCAGTAATAATATAGTTCCCAGCTAGACAGCCTTTTTAGAAGTTTTAGTAGCCAAGTTTTATGGGGGGTAATAAGGACCATGTGGTTCATGCCTGCCAAGGTATGACTAACTCAGGGACTTCTATAGTTCATTTAGTTTCACAGTAACCTAGAATTGGACACTGCTTTCCGGGGGAAGGTTTTTTGAGACTTGCTAACCCGTCAGTGGTATCTGCGCAGTTCAGAGCTTTAAAAATATATTTTTCCATCACAGGAAACTTGCGTACCTTATACCCACTGCATGGGCGTTATAAACAGCACATTGTTAGCTTCTATCATTTTTCTTGTATTTGTCAGTTAGCACTGTTTGATAGTCATGGCATGCCAGCTCAGCCAAGCCTCCAAACATTTTGCCTCTACCTACTGTGTAGACCAAACTGTTTTCATACGTAACCTGCCCTCATTTGATAGAAAACATTCATGCTCATATAACATTTATACCAGTTCATACAAAGGGCCCTTAGGTGTAATGAACCCAAGCATGGCCAGTTTTTCAGCAGTTTGTACTTTACTGCAAACATAGACTAGAGAAAAGCTTTTAAAAGCTACCACTTGAAGACAAACAAGTACTGATTGCTTTACATTCACTTCTCTTACAGCCACTGGGTATGGACCTTTGAAGTTGCGAAGTTGCGAAAGCACATGGCGCGTGTACAATAAAATTTAGTTTCAATTACTCGAGGAAGTGTCTTTGTGACCAAAGTCTCCTTTCAATTTTTTTTATTTGTAGGTTTTAACGCGGCCGAGTTGTGAGGCATTCTGTAGTGGAGGGCTCCAGATTATTTTGGCGTGGGGACCTTTACTGTGTGCCAAAATCTCCACCAGAAAAGCAGCCGCTACGATTGAGATTGAACCTGCATCGTCAGGCTGAGCAGCATGATGTCTTAGCCATTCAGCCACCACAGCAAGCAAGAATCTTTTTGGCAGATCCTTTCAAAATTCAGTAGCAGATAATGAAATTTGGCATTTGGTACTTTTGTACATCTTGTACACATGGTTCCTGTGATGGTTACCAGCAGTGCGTACCCATTCAAGCTGACTGATGTTCATTGCTGTTGCACCACAAAACTGGCAAATGAAGTTATTTGCACTGAAATCAAAAGCTTGTAATCATAAGCCTCAAAGTGCTTTACGTAATTCTCAAGATTCCAAATATTAAAATATCCCTTCTTTCTTCCCTTAAATTCAGGAAGGTAAGCGTATATGAAGATAAGCTAAGCAATTTCTTGTACATGATATATTGTTTCCCGGCAATATTACCTGTATACTTTTAGTCAAATGCTACACATGTCTGCACCGCGCAGTTTGTAAGCTAACTTCTAAATTAGGGAAGCTATATCAGCATGCAATTAGTGTCATCCATGGTTAATTGAAAGAATTACTTCCGTTGCAATTTATTTCAAAAGAAGAGAAAGGGTGCGAGTGGGTATCTTTTATTTTCTCTGCAAACATGAAACACACAAAGGAAGAACAGGTTACATATTTTCAGATTTCTTTGCCATTCTTTCAGCCTCCAGTTTAATTATCAGAACAAAGTCACAGCTTTTGCTTTTTACGCGTAAACAATCAGGTCGCAGTGACACGCCCCGTGCCACGTTGTTTCTGTGGGGTGGAGCTGGGTGCGCCAACGACTCGGTTACGCACGTCACAAGGTTATCAGGTCTTGCAGAGAGTCGTTATTGTTAGGGAGGATATGAGGCAAGCAAGCGCACACACGATTACATGATAGGAAAACAAAAGAAAAAACCTTGACAGTTAGTATGGCGGTGAAGGTCATGGCTCGGAAAAGCGTACGAGGGGAAGGAGGCAGCGCATTTCTCATTGCGCATCTCGGTTACGAAATCGGCCGCTATGTAGCTTCGAAAGACCCGCCAGTCCAGTGATCACTTTCGAATTGACAGCAACTGCATGCCTGCGCACATGCATCACGCAAACAAACGATGATATATACAACATTTAGAGGAGGGGTCGGCAACCTGTTGAGGAGGAGGGCCGAGCTGCACAAAGCCGACGCGGCACAAGGCCGGACGGCAAATCGAAAACTGGCGTGTCGGCCCTCAAATACAAAATGACCGAGGGAAAGGTGCACGTTCTGACGATGTGCTGCAACAGCACAATATTGCCTTACGGGACACATACTGCCCAGGGGCTGCAGATTGCCGGCCCCTGATTCATATCCCGACAAAAGAAGGAACGGTCAGGTGCTGAGAGTAAAACTTGCTCCCTGAAAAACTGAGGACCAAACATATATTCCGTCAGTTTTGCGCACGGCCCGCATTCTGTCGCAGTTGCTCTCTCTGGGGACTATTTGTTCGTGGACGGTACTAACCGCTGCCGTTAGTCCTTTTTTCGTCCGTTTTGGCTAAGAGTGTAGGGGATCTAGTCTGGCTCTGGATCCCACAGCACCGACGTAGCCTCTGCGAAAAACTTCTCGCCCATTACACTGGTCCCTTTGTTGTTGTGAAACGTGTTGGCGAAGTTAATTACGTGCTGTCACGCCTAACCACCACTGGTCGACCGTCGAAGACGACCAAAGTTGTACATGTGGCGCGTCTTAAACGCTACAACTCCCGTATCACACGGTGACTCGCCCACAGGGCTTCGTCTGCACCGGGGGAAGTGTAACGGTAAACCAATTCTGTAACATTGGCTTGGTCAAGTGGATTGGATCAGCTGAAGAGAAGAAAGAGGTTGCGGAAGCTGGGCTCTCTGGAAAAGAGGAAGAAGCCGGATCTCTGCTCGTGTCGTGCTCAATGGTGCTTGACTTTAACCGAATTATTACCTGTATTTGGCCACAAACCCCCTCCACACTATAACCTTCCAACTCTTCTTCTCGCCGGTACTCCTATAACAGCTAGTTTTCAACCCATACGACTACTCAGAATCCCAATCGGACACAAAAACAGCCCGTCAATATGGTTACAGCAGCTGAAAGCTAAATGGCAAACAGTTCAACATGCCATACATCGCCTCTCGAACAAATTTGGTAGAGCAAGCCAGAAGGAAACCCAAACTTTAGCCCATGCCGTCGCAATTGCTACCATAACTCACGCAGCCCAAACCTACGACCTCAAGAAAACGGCCATGAGAACGCTTCAACAGCTGCACCGAGCCACCCTTCGCACCATCAGCGGACTACCAAAACATACTCGCCTGGAGAACTTGCAAGCTGCAGTTGCTCTTCCCCCACTGGAAAATATAATTAAAGAGCAAGTGAATCAATCCTTTCATAAGCGCACATTAACTCATCAAGGTGTCTCTATCATCGCCTGGGATAATCTGAAGCCGCCTGAACCCCCCGACATCCCATCGCCTCTCGCTCCGTGGAGCCGCCCTTCTGTCACGGACTCTACGGCCACCCATCCCGTCCCGCGCAACGCCCGCCCCGTCCGCGCTGCCCGCATCAACGCTCTCCGAAACAGTAAACTCCCCAATGAAATCGACATTTACACCGACGCGAGCATTTCTCCTCCGCTAGTTGGCACCGCATGGGCTTCTCCTGACCTCCCTTCCATCCAAGGCAAACGATCCCTTAATATTCCATGTGCTACAATCCTCGAAGCGGAACTCCATGCTATTGTTCAAGCCATAAACTACCTGATGTTTGACTTTCCCTCCTCCGTGCCTTCCCAGATACGCATCCTGACAGACTCTTTCGAAGCCCTACAGACTCTAAAATGTCCTACGTCGACCAATACCATCGCCGACAAAATCATCCATCAGATCTCCATCCTGAAATCTAGCGGCATTCATGTTCGCATCGACTGGTCACCTGGACACGAGGAGTCATCACCGGGGAACCAGGCAGCCCACTCGACTGCGCAGGAGTGTATAACTTCTAGTCCTCCGCTGCTACCCGACTTGGCTCCTCCACCTACTGAGAGATTACCACCAGCGATACAGCTTCTACGTTACAAAAAGAAAAAAAAGACCGCCTCAAGGCCCTGACTCCAACCGGCTTTTTATCCGCCCTGCCCCCGCTCCCAAGATCAGCCGAAATTTTCATAAACAAATATTTTGCTAATGCTAGCCTTACCCCTGAGACCTTCCGTAAATGGTACAACCCGTCTCTACCGCCTCGATGTCCCTTCTGTGCCTCCCCCACTCCCGCCAATCTCCAGCACCTAATTTGGCACTGCCCGAAGTTCGCGCGCTACAGAACCTTCAAGCCTCCTCCAAATACAGCCTCTCTTCACATCAACCCTCGTACACTAGAACCCTCCATGCTGGCTTTCATTGCACACTTTTCCCTAAAAAGTGGTCTAGCGCGAGCAGTCTAGAGTCGTGAGCCTGCTCTCCTCACCCCACGCGGCCTCTTTAGCATTCTTAAGGAGCCCACCTGTTTTGGGTCGAACTGTACGCATTTAAGATGTCCCAAGTTACAACCCCCCCCCCTCTTCTTCCCATTCCCCCACTCGATGTAGAGTCTTCCTGCCACAATAAAGGCTACCTCCTCCTTCCTCCCCGTCCTTCGGAGCTTGCGCTCTTCCCTGAATAAATCCCTCCCGGACGTAACAATATAAAGCTAACAAGAGTTCTACATTTTGTTGTAACCTGTTGGCAACATTGCTTTGCTTTTTCTCTGTTTGTTGTTGTAGTTGTACCGGGGCCACGAGACTTCGAAACTATACAGTCATATCCCTATGATACAGTCCCGTGGTCCATGAGGGATGAGAAAGTTCGAAGAACATACGAGGAAACTTACGGCTTTCATTATCTGTTCCCGTGCTTTGTGGGATGGACGCCGCCGCCTGTGAGCCCTGGAAAGGACTGCCGTTGAAGAAAGTACGTGCTTAGTAGGATATGTTGTGTCGTTGTATGGTATTAGTCCTTTGTTGATCTGTGTCTCGCTTAGGCGAGGTGATAAGAAACGAGTGTGCACATTTCTTGGTGTTTTGAAATGAACAGCAGTGCCTTTTAGTCAGTGTCAGTTGTGCCATTATTTTTAAAATACGTTTTTGAATTTTCTCACAGCGCAAGAGTGTGCCCATTTCTTGGTATTTTGTATTCCACAGCAGTGCCTTTTAGTCAGTGTCAGTTGTGCCATTATTTTTAAAATACGTTTCTGAATTTTCTGATAGCGCACTTTTCTGTGTAATTGGTTTTCGTTCTCTGAAGGCAGCATCTCGTCATATGACAGCAATTATGCGCTTACGTTCGACTTAGCTTCGTAGACGTCACAAGTTTTCAGCTCGAAAGACCAGTACGCGAAAAAATCCGCGTTCTGACATAAACGTACTTTTTAATTAATTGGTTGTCAGGTGTAGAGCGATCGGAGGAGCACGCATGCTGCCCTACTGGTGTCCTTCACCGCCTTGTATTTTTGTCTAAATGTAGCCTTTCTACATCTGCGTGTTGTACGTCAATGCATGGCGTTTTGAATACGAGTGTGTGCGTGGCATGGATTAGAAGTGGGCAGTCACCTGTGCTCGTGTCTGAAATGCCCGTCAGTGTTCTCATTCTGTAATTTCTACAATTGTTTTAGCAATTTAGCTGGCATGTCAGCGCACACGTTTGCGGTAGATTTCAAATCATGCCGAAGGTTACTTCAAAGCTGCATGTTCGCAAAAAGGCACTCCGCGAAGTTCACGACCTTCTTGCCACTGTAGGGTCCAGTCAACAAGATTCTGGATTAATTAGCCACACCGGAAGGTCTGACAGCTCACAGCCCTCCTTGAGCCAGAGCAGCTCTACCGTTTTTATCAAATGAACAGCCAGTGACCATTGAAGGTTGTGTTCATGGAAGCCCTGTTGGCGAATCGGATCCTAGTGCTAATCTCGGTGGTTGGGCGAGGCCAGATGACTCCCAAAGTTTTGCCGAGCAAGAGCTTCAAGGAATCGGCCCAATCACTGATGAGTGGACAGATGAGTGGATTTCGGCGGACCATTCTACGTGAGTTGAGGTCCCCCACACATGAGGTTCTGGCTGTCCGACGTATGGGTAAAAGCAGGACCTACCTAGTCACCGTACAAGGTTCTTCTACTATACCGGAAAGGTTCTACTACAATGGCTGTGTGCTGCACCCAAAGCCTTATCGACCACGAGTCATGTATTGCTACAGGTGCTTTAAACTAGGTCACCAGCAAAACTACTGTCCGAAGGCAACTGTAGACCCAGAGAGAATAAATGCCGACGGCAAGCCACGCTATCGCTGCGGGCTTTGCAAGGCTGATGACCACGAAATAACGTCGACAAAGTGCCCGACCAAACAGCGCGCCACAGCCCGCGCTCGACGTCGGGAAAGCAGTTCAGTGAGGGTTCCATTAAACAATCGCTTCCAGGTCCTGGAACCCATCGAGTGCTCTGCTGTAGAAGATCCTGAGGAACCCGTTTCAACCGGTGTTTCGTATTCGCAGATTCTGAAGAAGCCCGATCCTAAAAAGCATAGACCTCCTAAGCATACGCCCAATGATAACTGGGAGTTCACTGAATATGCTTTGGTAGATGAAGACCTGGATGCTCAAATAGCCGAACTATCTAAGCAGCTTGAGACACTCCGGCAAAGGAAGGCACGCGTAGCTGGTCTCCGTAAAGAAAGGGCTGCAACTCATGCACTGCAAGGTTCGCAAAGCGTGCCTAAACGGATGCGAGTGAATGCTCAAAAGACAACCCCCAGTGATACAGCCATCTGGACAGTTATACTTGAAACCCTATCCAATCTGACCCAACTTATACAAGATAGCTTATACCATGGCTAAATGTGCTTCAAGCCATCAACCGGTCATCCTGCAATGGAATTGCCGAGGCCTTTCGAACAAATTAGGAGAACTAAAAACCAAAATTCACTCTGGTAAACTTCATGTGTGGGCGCTCCTGTTACAGGAATCAAACAAGTTGTGCGCTCTCCCTCACTTCATTGGTTACCATAGTCCTTCCATCCCGGATAATCGCACTGGCAATGCACCTGGAAAGGCGGCAATATACATTGTCAATAGTGTTCCTCAAACACCAATCGATCTTCAGAAATGGTGCAACCAACAGCAAGAGGTGATCGCAGTTTTAACGCGCCCAGCCAAAACACCACTTCTTCTAGTGTCCTTTTATGGGAGGCCATGCAGAGCACGTCTTAACCTCGGTTGGCTCCACCACCTCAGGGCTATGTACCCAGGTACTCCCATACTCGTAGCGGGAGACTTCAACGCCCCACACTCATTGTCGGGCTACGAGCAAGACTCCAAGAGGGGAGTACAGGTTCATGACACCTTCACGAGCATGAACTTTACCTTACTGAACATTCCAGCCGTACCTACCATCCCTTCAACTCGGTCTCATGCCCCGGACCTTACGTGGTGGCTGGGACCCGGTAATCCCTCCTGGAATCCGGAGCCAGACGCTTGGGCGAGCGACCATTCTCCAATTTTGATTGGCTTACACACGAAGAAGTTACATAAACTTCGTCGCCAGGTCAGAATTGTTCACTGGGACAAAGTCCGCTCTGACGAACGAGCTTCTTCACTAACTTCCGAGAACCTAATTTCCACGCTGCAGTCCGTACTCACCAACTGCACTATACATACCACCGTGAACGAGGATCAACCGAAGCCCGATTTGCACCTCCTTAAACTTTGGGCAGAGCGTCGCCGAGCAGAGATTTTTGCTAATCGCCACCCGACGCAATTCAACGCTCGTGTCACGGCAAACCGTATCGCGGCACAAGCGCGACGCTACGAGAAACAGTTGTCACGTCGCCGTTGGCATGACTGGTGCTCTGGCTTTGGCTCTGGCTCTGGCACTGGAAACAAGGCCTTATGGCGGACCTTCCAAGCCATGGAGAGGAGTGGCAGCCTGGTTGATCCATCAGCAAGCATTCGCTTGGCTCTCAACATCAGCCCAGAGGAGTTTGCGGACAGAGCGGCCGTGAGTTTCTTTCCCAACCACCAACAACCTCCGGCCGCCTCTCCGTCGGCTGTGGTACTGGATGAATCGGGTATAACCGAACCGTTTACGATGGCCGAGCTCATCGCGGCCATTGAAGAATCAAAAGCACACTCTTCTCCAGGGTATGATGAAATCCCGTATGAGCTGTTCAAGAACTTGGAGGGGGAGGCCTTGGACGCAATACTCCGTTCGTTGAATGATGTGTGGGCGAAAGGTGTCATTCCACCCGAGTGGAAACACTCCGTGGTAGTGCCTATCCCCAAACCGGGAAAACCACCCACGGGTATTAATGCACTAAGACCTATTTCTTTGACACCGACAATATGCAAGATATTTGAGCGGATACTGGCCACTCGATTATCCTCGTGGCTGGAGCACAACAGGAAATACCATCCTGCTCAGATTGGCTTCAGACCGCACCTAGGTACAGAGGATGGACTCTCTATTCTGGCTGATGATATCTTGCATGTTTCACCCCACAGCCATCTTGTGCGGACTGTGGTGGCTACCGACATTTCCAAGGCCTATGACAACGTGGACCACAGGACAATACTCAGAAACATGGAGTCCTTAGGGATTCCACATCATGTATCCAAAGTGGTACACTCCTTCCTGTGCTCAAGGACGTTTTCTGTACGAGTGGATGGGAAGCCGGTCGGCCTGTTTACATCGAATCGTGGGGTACCGCAAGGTTCCGTGCTAGCACCGCTGCTCTTCAACATCGCATTTGCACCCTTGGCATGGAAGTTGCAAGACATCCCTTTCGTGAGATTTATTATCTACGCGGATGATGTCACACTGTGGTCCACAAACCGCGACCTCGGTTTACAGTGCCGTCATCTCCAGCAAGCCCTAGATGTTTTTCATGCCTTTGCGCAATCAGCCGGTTTAGAAATTTCAGCTGAGAAGTCGTGCTACATACAAGTGGCTAATAAGTCAGGAAGGAAGTTAGCCTCTATGACTAACTTTCAACTTAAAATTGGTTCAGCTGCTATACCAGCGAAAGAAGAGCTGCGGGTGCTCGGACTTCTGATCCACCAGTCGGGTTCTGGTCTTCACTGGCTCCGGAAGGCACGGAAGGAGTCCTCGACAACCTTGCACTTGATCCGCCGGATTGCAGCGCGTAGTGGAGGAGCCCGCACGGAGGTGGCTAGAAGACTCGTACGTGCTGTTCTCCAGCCGCGCCTACTCTACCAGGCACAATTTCACAGACTGACCAAGCAACAATGGGCGCAACTTGAGACTATAAACCGAGAAGCTATGCGCACCATCACGGCACTTCCTCGTCTTACCCCGATACCCATCTTACAGGAACACGCCCAGCTCAATACTATAACGGAGCTTATAAACCAGCGCGAAGAAGGAAGGAAGCTCAAGCGTTTGTATATTCCAGTGGTCGCAGCGCTTCATTCACATTTTTGTCATGCGTCCCCCGTCACTTCAACCTCAGACGATCTTCCACCATGGCGGTACACAACAATGACAACGAATAAGACGACGAAGCTTCGTCGCCGTGACGAGCCAGCGCCAACCTCCGATACCACAGTCCCTGAAGGCCACTGCGTAGTGTACACAGACGCAGCTCTTCTGCCGGACGGAGGACGGACTGCTTTCGTCAGAGCCACGCACCCGGAAATCAAAGGCTCGCGCTGTTACGCTACCGACACTCCGGACCCGCTGCTACTGGAGCTCCAGGCTGTTCATGACGCAGTCAATGCTGCAAGTGCACTCCATAACATCACGGAGGTGCATATATATACAGACTCGCTCAGTGCTGTGAAGCATCTGAAGCAAGTAAAGAAGACACCTCTGATCTGCCAGCAGATTCACAGCCTCCACAGAACATCAGAGCTAACGATCCGTGTACATTGGGTACAGGGGCACGGTCGGAATATACTGAATCAATTAGCGGACCATATTTCCCACTCGTCTTCCCCCCCTGAATTCTCCCCTAGCCCCCTTCCTTGTTATCCGCGCTCCCGTCTTTTAGCCCGGAAATCTCTCCTGAGAAGGGACACACGTGCCCTAATTCCCCCGTGTGTCTGCTCCCTGCCCCCTAATCTTTCCCGGGTGGAGGAAGTTTCTCTCAGGAGGCTTCGGGCTGGGGTGGCCCTCACACCTTCAGTCACTTGGACTTGGGGGCACTCACAAGACGTCCCAGGAACGTGTCCCAAGTGTCCGTCTCCGGCGGTTGAAGCTGACGCCAAGCATCTTTTGTGGACGTGCGCGGGAACGAGGACAGCTCGAGAGCATGCGCTCAGAAAGGTTGGTCTCCGGTGGGATAAACCGGATGACTACAACCGCTGGGTGCAGGACGATAAATACTGCAGGTCGCTGATGGACTTTCTGCACGCCACTGGACTGCATGCATACGTGTAGATTTGAACACCTGTCGGATTCGTGACATTCTGTGCTCTTGGCAGCCCCTCTCTCCCTATTTTCTTCTCTTTCTCTTTCCTTCCTACTTTTTGCTCTACTCCCATTTTTAAAACGCCTCTCTTTCTCTTTCCTTCCTACTTTCTTCTCTACCTCTATCTTTAAAACGCCTTCCATATGCCGCGCGGCAAACACTCGTAATTAAAAAAAAAAAAAAATGATAGGTCAGGTGATATCAGACGTGCTGGTGCACGAGTGTTTTGTTAAGCTACCAAAAGATGCTCATAGCCTTTTAAAGACTCCACGCACGGCAGCAAAGAGAGCAGGCATTGTGTTATTGAAGCCTGGATCTTATTGCCACTACGGCCTCAAAGAAGGATTGGAGCGGGTCATTTTGAACTCGCAGGAGTACCCCGAACCGATCGCAGTTAGCTTTAACATTGATGGTCTTCCGTTGTCCAAGAGCACTAATACAGTCCTTTGGCCCATTCAGTGCCTTGTTCATGGCTGTGTTGGCAGCTGTTTGCCAAATCCGTTTGTTGTAGGGGCATTTGTTGGGACTTCCAAGCCAGACTCAGCGAATGACTATTTCAGGCCTTTTGTCGAGGAGTTGAAAGCTGTCATTAACAACGGTTTGGCCGTCTCTGGTAAGGCAGTAGGCATTGAACAACGGCACATCATATGCGATGCTCCAGCCCGTGCTTTTGCGTTTAGCGTCAAAGGGCATACAAGCTACAATGGTTGCCCCAAGTGTACAGCAGAGGCTGATCGTGGTGACAAGGTGCACGTCACTACGTCAGTAGACCATCCCCGGACTGACCAGACTTTGTGCGCTCAGACAGGCATGGAACACCACAAAGGGATGTCTGTTCTGAATGAAATGGCGATCGACCTTGTGCGCTGCGCACCTCTTGATCCGTTGCACCTGGTGTACCTTGGCGTGACCAGGAAGCTTGTAAATCTCTAGCTAGCTGCAGGCGGGATTGGGGGGGCAATACGTGACTGCATCTCAGAACACCACTGCTCGTTGCGGAAGCACGTGCCAGATGGGTTTGTGCGCAAGCCAAGGTCGCTGAAAGAGGACCGGTGGAAAGCCACAGTTTCGGCTTCTTCTTCATTACACTGGACCAGTAGTACTTTAGTGCATGCCAAAAAGGATGTACCTGAACTTTGTAACTGTACATGCAGCAGTGTGTATTCTAAGCACCAGGTCGTTATGTGAGATGTATGCAGACTATGCTGATTGCCTTCTAGCCCATTTTGTGAAAGAATTTCCTGATCTGTATGGAGGCACAACTGTGTCCTACAATGTCATGATGATGATGATGATGTTTAGAGTTTAATGGCGCAAGGCCGACTAAGGGCAAAGAGCGCCAAACAAAAGTGATTACATGAAAGTGACATGGAAGTAAAAGAACACTTTAGTAAAAATAAACAAAGTAAAACACAACGTAATGAAGATGACTGGTGTAAAGGGCCAGGTTGTCAACAAGCATGATAAGAAATGAGATGTAAAAATTTTACGTCGGTGAGAAACTCGAAAACGCGTTTGATTGAGAACAGGGCTTCGTCTCCTAAGAAGAGTGACGGGTGTGGTGGAATATGTCGTGTGTGTAGTTGAGGGAAGTGTTTGCGTCGTGTAGTGTCGAGTGCCTTACATTGTATGAGGATGTGCATCACGGATAGGGCCTCTCCGCACCTACTGCACAGAGGTCTTGGAGACCCAGTGAGAAGGTGCGAGTGTGTTGCATGAGTATGCCCTATCCGTAATCTGGCCAAGGCGACTTCAGTGTATCTATTGCGTGTGTCGGTGGTGTATGGTCCCAAGTGTGGTTTTATTACGTGTAACTTGTTGTCTGTTTGTTCACTCCAGTGTGTTTGCCATGTTTTGCGAAGTTGTTGTCTGATGTGTGGTTTCACGTCGGTGTAGGGTAATGTGGTTATGTCTACTGTATTCGAGAGTGTAGCAGCAGCAGCCATTCGGTCCGCTGCTTCGTTCCCGGCTATACCACTGTGGCCAGGGACCCAGCAAAGAACCAGTTCAAATTTGCGTACATACACCGACATAATACCCTTGACTATTAGATTTACCACGTGATTTTTTGAAGACGTTGATGACGACAACGCCCGCACGACACTGAGGGAGTCTGTATATATAATGGATTGTGGGATGTGACTTTGAAGGATATGATTAACAACAAGAAGTACACCATTAGCCTCTGCCGTAAAGATACTGGTATTACTGTTAAGAGTTCTAGTGACATTAAGGCCGGGCCCATGCGCCGCGCAGGACACAGAGGTGGCAGTTTTAGAGGCGTCCGTATAAAATTCAGAAAATTGATACTTCTGCTGCAAATACAAGTGCTGCAGAATTGCACATGTGGGAGCTCGGTTTTTATCTACATGTGTGAAGGATGTGTCGCATGATACAGGGCGGAGATGCCATGGTGCTATAAAATCTGTTTGAGAACTTTGTATGGTGTCTAAAAAGGAGACAGAAAGCTCTGACGCTTCCTCTCTAACTCTGTAAGAGAAGGGCGCAGAGAACGATGGTCGGTTTAGGAGTAGTGCAGTCTGAGACGTATCATAAAAAGCCGATTTAAAAGGATGGTGTGGCATAGATGAAATTTTAAAAGCAAAAAGATCTGTGTATGCTCGCTGACGTTGTAGGTTCCACTTATTACACTCCACATAGAGGCTTTCGACCGGGCTAGTCCGGAAGGCGCCACATGCCAACCGGAGCCCCAGATGAAGCACTGGGTCCAGCATTTTGAGGGATGTCTTACTTGCTGACCCATAAACAATGCTTCCATAGTCTAATCGTGAACCTATCAGGCTGGTAAAAACACGTAAAAGAAGTTGTTTGTCAGCCCCATATGAAGAGTGGGAGAGAACCTTGAGTATATTCATGGCCTTTAAGCATTTATGTTTAAGTTGTTTTATGTGTTGAATGAACGAGAGCTTTTCGTCAAGGACTACACCTAAAAACTTGTGTTCATTTCTGACTGGAATTGAGACACCATTGAGTTTGATGTCTGGATCCGCCCGAATGCCGCGCCTTTTCGAAAAGAAAACACAAGTACACTTCACTGGATTAAATTTAAAACCGTTGCTATCTGCCCAGCCAGCTAGCTTGTTAACACCAAGCTGGACTTGGCGCTCGCAGATAGACAGGTTACAAGACTTAAAGGATAATTGCACGTCGTCTACATAGATTGAGCAGGAAATGGTTGGTGGCAGAGCCTTCCGAAGAGACTTCATTTTTACAATAAACAACGTGCAACTCAAAACACCACCTTGCGGAACACCGTTTTCCTGCACATGAACTCTAGAGAGTGCAGTTCCAACTCGCACGCGAAACGTTCTTTCAGAGAGGTAACTGGCAAGCGTGTTCCACATGTTACCCGACATACCAAAGGACTTCAAATCGCTGAGGATGCCGTACCGCCAAGCAGTGTCGTACGCCTTTTCAAGATCAAAGAATACTGTCATACAGTACTGCTTATGCAGGAAAGCATCTTTAATATACGACTCTAACGCAACGAGTTGATCATTCGTAGATCGCCCCGCCCTAAAGCCCGCCTGGCAGCTCTCGAGAAGACCGTTGTACTCTAAGAAGTACACGAGTCTCCTGTTTATCATCTTCTCGAGGAGCTTGCACAGGCAGCTTGTCAGGGCAATGGGGCGATAACTGGCGGGAGAGGAAGGGTCCTTTCCTTCCTTCAGGAAAGCCACTACTATAGCCTCCCTCCAAGAGCGAGGAATGTGCCCCGAAAGCCATATGTTGTATAGATGTAGGAGTGTTTCAAGAGTGTCTGGGTGTAGGTGTTGTATCATGGTGTAAGTGATTTTGTCTGCACCTGGAGCTGAAGGCTTACATGTGCTCAGAGCAACCTTCAGCTCATGAATTGAAAAAGGAGAATTGTAAGAAGTGTGCGACTTGTTGTTATCACGCAGGGACTTCTTTTCTACAGATGTTTTGTGTTTCATGAAAGTGTTTGTGTAGTGTGCTGAACTGGACACGCGTTCGAAGTGTTGTGCAAGTGTGTTAGCCTGGTCTTCCAGTGTGTCCCCTGTTGTACTAACCAGGGGCAGGCTGTGTGTCTGTTGTCCTTTTAGTTTTCGTATTCGTGTCCAGACTTTATGTGTGTCAGTGTACGAGTTGATGGAAGTGAGGAAGGTGCGCCAACTCTCCCTTTTCGCCTCACGACGCACTCGCTTTCCAAAAGCCTTTGCCCGTTTAAAAGAAATGATGTTATCTGACGTGGGGTACCGGCGAAGGACACCCCACGCCTTGTTCTGGGCCTCTCGCGCCCGCCTGCAGTCCTCGTTCCACCAGGGCCTCCTTGGGCTGCGGGGCCCACTGGAGGCCTGGGGAATGGACTTTCCGGCGGCGTCGAGGATGTGCGCCGTGACGAGTTGGGCGGCTTCCTCCACGTGTAGGTGTTTTATGGTTGTGTGGTGTAGTTTAGATGTTTCTGTGAATGTACTCCAGTTTGCTTTGGATTCATTAAACCTGTTATGAGAAGATGGACTGCTCGGGCCTATACCTATATACGTTAATGAAGTGGGGAAATGGTCACTACCATATGGGTCCGTGCCCACACCCCACTCAAGACATGGAAAGAGAACTGCGGAACCAATAGCCAAGTCAAGATGAGAGTATGTATTGTGTCCTAAGTTATGATATGTAGGCTGTTTTTTGTTGAAAAGGCATGCTCCGGAGGATCTAAGAAACTTCTCCAACAGGCGACCTCGGGCATCCGTTCTGGAGGAGCCCCAAAGAGAGTTGTGTGCATTAAGGTCGCCTGTTAGGATGTACGGTTCGGGCAGCTGGTCGACCAGCGCCTCGAAGTCAGAGCTCAAAAGTGTGACATCAGGAGGAATGTATATGGAGCATACCGTTATCAACCTATTAAAAATTGTGGTGCGTATTGCTACAGCCTCAAGGACGGTGTTGAGAGCGACAGGATGGCATGCTAGGGATTTCCGGGCTATTATGGCTACACCGCCCGAAGAGTGTGTGCAGCCACCCCTGTCTTTTCTGAAGACCATGTACCTATTTAAGAAATTTGTGTGCTCGGAATTCAAATGCGTCTCCTGAAGACACATCACACTTGGCTGATTAGCATGCAGTATTTCGTATACATCGTCAAGATTTTTAAGAAGGCCTCTACAGTTCCATTGAATTATGTTTTCTCTTCCCATTATTTAGTGTGAGAGGTACTGGAGTGTGTGTGTTTGTTTATCTGTCGTCTTTCGGGGCTGTGACTCTCGCCTTTTTTGGCTTGTCAGGAGGCTTTGGCGTCGGGACGAGTTCCTTGCGCTGCGTTGCAGGCAGGAACGGCCCGACATCCATCTCGTCGTCGGATGTCCGAGGGGTGCCCGACGGACCGGGCCCCCTGGACTTGGCCCCCCCTCGGGAGCCCTTTGTTTGAGCCGCCACCGCCGAGGGCGTCCGGGGCGCCAGAGGTGGCACAGGCGGTGCGGTGGCGGTGGGAACCGGTGCGGGGCCCGTGGTGTCCATCACCTCTGTACCCTCCAACGCACTGGAGGGCGGGGAGACAGAGGCGGGAGCGGCACCGGTCCCGACGGAAGAGGTTGCTACCACAACCGCTGCTGCCTCAGCAAGCGGCGTGGTGGCGGGTTGGGCTGCCAGAGGCAACCCAGGGGGGGGCGGGCGAGGGACCAGGTCAGACTCGCTGAACTGGGTCCCTGTGGAAACGAGACGCCGCTCCGCCCCCCGGCGAGCCGCGTCGGCGTACCTCCCCAGGGGGAAAGAGGCGAACCTCTTTCGCGCCTCTGGGAAGGTGATGTTTTCAGTGACTTTGATGTTGATGATTTTCTTTTCTAGTTGAAATTTTTCGAACTTGCGGGAGTATGCCGCATGCGGCCCCCCGCAGTTTACACAAGTGAGAGTTTCGGCTGAGCAGTTCTCGCTCGGATGATCGTGCGCCGCGCACTTTGCACACGTCGTTCGGCCACGGCAAGAGTTCGTACCATGCCCGAACCGCTGGCACTTAAAACAGCGCCGCGGGTTCGGGATGTACGGACGGATGGAGCAACGGATAAAACCTGCATTTATGTATTGTGGAAGAATTGCGCGGTCGAAAGTCAAGATAATGTGTTTGGTGGGAATCTCCTTGTCGTCTCTGCGGATGGTGATGCGTCTCACGGCAGTGACGCCCTGATCCTTCAAGCCGGCAAGGAGACCCGCATCGGTTTCGTTCAGGAGGTCTGTCTCGGATATCACACCCTGCGAGCTGTTGAGGCTCCGATGGGGTGTGACCCGGATGTCAAGATCAGCCAGTCTAGTCTGAGCTAGAAGCTTTGCAGACTGCTACTTGTCATTTATTTCAATTAAGAGTTCACCAGACCTTTGTTTTTTGCATTTATACGATTTTCCTACTATGGCTTCAAGATACTTGGCGATCAAGAAGACTGACTGAGATTCAAGAGGGTGGGTTGGATTGAGGGATTCCATCACAAGAAATCGAGAAAAATGGTCCGGTTCAGGAAAGGTTAACGACGGCAACGGAGGAAAGGATACTTCGGTGCGGCCCCTTTTCAGGGACCGATCACGGTTGGGGGGGGTTTTAGACAATACCATAAAGCATAGTATAAAAGCAGGGAGACGGGGGTACTTTCTTCCACAACCTTACCCTGATAGCTGAGGAGGTCCCGGAGCTCCCTGCCTGGTAAACAGACAGGGAGCCCATCCGCCGGAGCTTGACCTGGGCTCCGACGGCCACCGTTAGAGGTTTCTACCCTTCACCTTAAAAACACATCACCACGGTTGGATCCGGCTTATGTTTGGGGGCTCGGGGTCCGCGGTATCGCCAGTACCGTCACCAAGATTGCTCAAGGTGCCCCGTGCGGGGTGTCCTACAATGTGCACTGTCTTCTGCATCTCGCAGCATACGTGGAACATGGCACCCTGGAGAGTTTTTCTGCATTTCCTTTTGAGAACAATATGCAGGCCCTGGTGTCCTCAAACGAGGAAAAGTCCTAAAAAGGTGTTGCTGGCGCTTTTAATAAGAAAAACGAAACTGAAAGCGAACTTGTATCGCTCGCAAAACATCTCCAGTGGCATTGACATCAGTTCTCGCGCCCTCACGTTCGTCAGAGCAGCAGCGAGAAACAACAAATATGGAAGACGACGAACTGGACGCTGGGCCAAGTAAGTGCGTATTTTGTTATTTTTTTACCCATAAGCCACTGTTGCTGTCGCGATAAGAATTTAGCACAATGTTTTTAACTCTATATAGAAGATATAGTCACCCAAGACATTCTCGGCGAATGCGTATTTCAGTGATCGCGTGCATAAGAGCATTTGTCCTCATTTGAGTACACGAGGGCTCGGTGGTTGGCACGTTTCGCAGGTGATGGTGTGGCGTCTCGTGGCCGTACAGCTGCTTTTGCTTATTTTTCAGGTGCCGGAATGAAACCTCAATTCTTCTACTCAGCATCCAGAGCCCGTAGGCCCCGATTCGTGCCGCTCGAAGACGCGGATGAAATGTTCGCTCAGTTGGACAATGGCAACCTATCGATGTCGGCGATACTGAAGATGAGGAAGACGATGACTTCGTTTTTGAAGAGACTGGGAGCAATGACGGCGTCCTTGAAACGCTGGAAGCGTCAGATGAGTCGGACGAGTCAGACGGGGAACAGGCATGTCAAGTAACATCGTGGTGCTGGAAAGCTTTTCAGAAGCTGTCAACCAATTTCAGGGGAGTTTGCGATGAAAATGAACTTCTTCTAGGTGAGCTGCAAACGCCATACGAATATTTCTCACGTTACGTGCCCAAGAGCGTTTTTGTTGAACTGGCTGACAAAACGAACATGTATTCCGTATTCAAAGAAGGCAAATCGGTCCTAACAAATGAAGAAGAAATAAGGAAACTTATGTCTCTGCATTTGCTGATGGGCGTTGTCAAATACCCCCGTCTGCGTTTATACTGGAAGCCTGTTTTGAAAACAGAAATGTTCGCGATAGTGGATATGTCAAGGAACCGCTTTAAAAACTGCGCAACTGCCTCCACATTGTCGACGTGACCAAAGAGAATAATTCAAGTGACCGCCTTTGGAAAGTGAGACCACTGCTGACTTCCTTCAAACAAAGGTGCCACAATATTACGTTGGAGGAAGATTATGCATTGACGAGATCATACCATTCAAAGGTAAACTCGACATAAACAATACGTCAAGGGTAAACCAAAGCCGTGGGGCGTCAAGGTGTATATGTTGTGCGGAGCTTCCGGCATCATATACGATTTTCTTATTTACCAAGGTTCCACTACATGCCTGAATCCAGACCAAAGGAAGGAATTCGGCGTCACGGGTGCTTTGGTTCTTCACTTCACGTCAAGGATTCCGGATGGACCTGGGCACAAAATGTTTTTTGACAATTTCTTTACATCTTTGCCTGTAATTCGAGAACTCGACAAGAAGAAGATATATGCTGCCGGCACTATACGCATCAACAGGATGCAAAAGTGTCCACTGAAATCGTACGAAAGAATTGAAAAAGCTGGAAGAGGGTCCCATGACACTTTAGTAAGCAGTGATGGAAAGATTGCCATAACGCGGTGGTTGGATAACCGCGCGGTGAACATGGCATCGAACTTCCTAGCTGTTGAAGAAGAAGATTTTGTCTCCCGATGGAGTAAGACAGATGGTGCTTTCATTGAAGTGAAACGGCCTGCTGTAGTGCAAGAATACAATCAGAGCATGGGAGGAGTTGACAAGACCGACTTTCTTGTGTCACTATACCGCACCAACATTCGTTCTAGAAAATGGACACTTCGCGTTATTGCACACTTCATGAACTTGGCTGTGACGAACTCCTGGCTGGAATATCGACGCAATGCTGAGCAACAAGGACTACGCGTGAACGATCAGATGGACCTTCTAGATTTCACGCTGCACGTTGTGGATGCCCTAGCAAAAGCTGGTGTGGCTGTTGCGTCGCGAAAGCGTGGGAGACCGTCTTCTTCACCGATGCAGCCATTGAAAAAGCTTGAGTGTGGCAATCGAAGGCCAGTGGAAGATGTCAGGTATGACGAAACCGGTCACTGGCCTGTTGCGAAAGAAGAACAGCGCTGCCTGGTGGAAGGCTGCAAGGGCAAGCCAAGAATCAAGTCTGAAAAGTGCAATGTCCACCTCTGCCTCATAAATGGGAGAAACTGCTTCAAATAATTTCATGTCCGTCACTGATGATTACACGCGTTGCTAGAAACTATTTTACTGCACAAAAGTATGTGTATAAAATGGAAAATAAACCGTTACACTGACATTCACTTTTGCCTCGACTGCACCCATTGGGCCCCGATGTTCTCATTTGAGGACATGGTTCTAAACTTTACGTTAAGCTAACCGCGCATATTTTTTTAATAAATACCACTGTTTTATGGTGTAACGAAGCAGAATATTACAGCGAAAAAATTACAGGTGTGACGAAAAAATTCCAGGGCCGAAAGGGCTAAGCACCAGGTCGTTATGTGAGATGTATGCAGACTATGCTAATCGCCTTCTAGCCCATTTTGTGAAAGAATTTTCTGATCTGTATGGAGGCACAACTGTGTCCTACAATGTGCACTGTCTTCTGCACCTTGCAGCATACGCGGAACATGGCACCCTGGAGAGTTTTTCTGCATTTCCTTTTGAGAACAATATGCAGGCCATAAAAAAGCTAATCCGCAAACCAGCAAGCCCCGTTAGCCAGATCTACACCAGAATGGCAGAGAGAAATCTGCACGTGAAGTCCTCTGGTGGGAGCTGCAGGGAAAGCTATGAACTGCTGGGCAGCCATGAGGAAGGAGGCTTCCATCGCAGTGTGTACCACCCGAGTACAGTGAACTTTGGTTTCCGTTTTGCGTTGAGAGTAAAGCAAGGCAACAACTGCTGCAAAGTCAAAGAAGACATCGTTATGATTGACAGCTTTGCTCACAGAAAGGAAGATGGCCTCCCAGGCATTGTAGGCCGGCAGTTCAAGGAATTGGAACCGCTCTACGAACATGCTTTTGACTCAACGAGACTTGGTATTGCTGTTGTGGGAAATCTGTCGTCCACAAAGTGTTGGTTGATAGAAGCTGTTACGAAGTTGGTTATTCCGTACAAGCACACGTTTCTGGTGATTCACATGCTACATACAAGCTGAAGTTATCTGTGAGTGTGCTAGCTTGTCTAAGAGGACAAAACTGCAAATTGTAGTAATGCTCATGCTGTTAGGAAATCAGTGTTGCCTACACAAATGTCCATCAGCCTGCTTGTTTGTTTATGTTGTGTTTTTATCACTATGACATGGTAAACGGGACTGTATCCAACTATTTCATTTGTGTGTCTGGCGTAAGCAAATTCAGATCCTTGCATCCATTGGCTAGTTTGTGTTTGGTGCATTAGAGTGGTGTGGGGAAGTGTAGCAAGAGGAGCACATGACTGCCATATCTGTGACTGTGAAGTGGGGAGCTTTTTAAGACACTTTAATACCAGTGTATAGCTCCATTATTTTATGCTTGTGGGAACTTTGTGCTCCGCGTCACATTTTCAATTGACACGTCAAATACTCCTGTGGATAAGAAGCCCGTTTTGTGCCTAAGCTGACACTGCACAGTGGCTGGACAAGCATAACTCATATGTGAGCACTTATTTATCAGCCTTTTGCCTGCACTGTTGCTTAATTTTTGTAATGTGCACAGGTCACTGTGTCTTCCCGCAGTACTTTTCTGTGTGCACTTTTCAATTTGGCATTAAAGGGCCACGCAGACAAAACACAAGTTTAGTTTATTCGAAAGATTTCACCGTTACAATCATAATATCAGCCACACCTTTAATGCACACTTCACTCAAATAAGCTATATAATTAGAAAAAGTGGAAATGGCCATGCGACCCACTAGGTCATTTTCTGCAACAGAACATATGGTGTCATATGCCCAGCTGAGGCCGGCAAAAGCAAATGCCAAGTAGGCAGGGCATATAGGCTTGCCGAATGAGCTGTTTGCGCTGAAATCTGATGGATATTAATTTTACAGCCATGAGAATGCTGAGGTAGCCCACCACTTTGGAGTTGTCTTTCACATTACTGGTTGATTGGCGTTAGCGACATTGTCTCACGTAACGCTGTTTGTCGGGCATACCTTATGTATCACGAAGCGAATACTTTTTACCATAACAAAAACATTGTCAGGTGCAAAAGTGGTTAAAAATAAAGCAACGGCGGACAATGGTCCGTGGCTCCATATGGTAGCGCCATCTGAGAGGATTGACAGTAAGCAAGGCTGCAGAGCGTTACGACGCACTGCAAGTTCATTACAATACCCGCCGCTGTGACCTCATAGCGACATCATGAAAACATACGATTTGGCGGGAGAATCCAAATATTAACCTAAATTGATTAATTTCTCAGTCAATATGGCATCGTTTGCTGCTGTACAAGCACGGGGGGCACTATAAAGCATGAAATCTTTTGAATAAAACAAACTTGCATTTTGTCGGCATGGCCCCTTTAAAAGAGTGCCAGTTGTTTTGGCAGCCACTACCGTGAATCAAAAACATGGGTATCGCTCTGCATACCCCAGGTGGCGCTGTCGTTCCAAGATCAACTTGCGCTTGCTCGCATGTCCAAACCAGCCGCCATTTTCCCATAGGCGAAAATCGTTTTTATTTATTTTCAGAAAGACCAGGTAAGTACCGTCGTCGTTCCTGAATCGACCACAAAATGCGATCTTTGTGTGAAGTTTGAGCGCGAACAAAGCGGCGGTTCGTTCAGGAAAAAATTTTAAAGTGTTCCAATTATCGCCGCAACACCCTGTATGAATGTACACACACACACACATAGACCTAAATGTTCAGCCCGATTAAGCACACTGACAGAAAACTGGTAAAAGGTCTATGGATATGAAGAGCAACACGCACAGCCATGTGGTATCATACAAGTACAAAAGCACAAATATGTACAAATTAGTGCAATGAAAGTCATCACCAGCTCATAAAACAAAGAATCCTCTGATATATTTTATGCAGATTAACATGTATATAATTCTGACGTACTACGGCTCAGATTTGCTTTTTTAAGTGGCGAAAGCGAGGATAGTGTAGACGCCAAATGACAACCTAAACACAGCAATCACAGAGCCTGCAGCAGCTGTGAGAGAAGCACCATGAAAGAAACAAACTGGAAAACTTACAAAAAAAAGGGATTAATCACAAAATCTAACAAAATGAAAGTAGGGTACCATGAATCATATTACATTAGCAGAGCTGTCAATGCTTGACTGGGAAAGCACAGGTTTGCAGATAAACAGAATACTTGAGCTAGGGGTTTGCAGACAACATAGTCTTACTGAGGGAGACAGCAGAACACCCGCGAAAACATTCTTAAGGAAATGCAACCAGCAAGCATGGCTGTCGGGATAAAAAATACAAACATCTAAAGTAATTAGAAATAGGCATGCTGAAAGCATGCTTTCAGCATATGGAATGAAGCGGCCGAACAAGTAAAAGAATTTACCTTGGACAGATTGTCACTGCCGATCCCATACGAAAGATAAATTCAGCGCAGTACAGGCATGGGCCACGGGTGCAGTAGGGAGGCACTCCCAATTAAAATTGAGCTACCTCTACCACTCTAAAGAAGACTATACAACCAATGGAAACTGCCAGTAATGACATATTGGAAAGAAACTCGGTGCCTCAAACTTAGATGGGCTCAACAGGCCATCGAACGAATGATAGGAGTAACGCTCAAAGACAGAAAACGAGCTTCCTGAATCAGGGAAAAAACTAGAGTTGAGGATACCATTGTTCCAATAAAGAAAAAAAACAGACCTGGGCTGGCCATGTAGTCAGGCGAAATGTCAACAGGTGGACCACCAGGTTAGCTGAGTGAGTATCAAGAAGGGGAAGGCCGGTTACCGCCAAATAAGAAAATTTGGCGGTAGAGAATGGACTCAAGCAGCACAGGACACGAGCGGCTGGTGGTTGATGGGAGAGGCCTTCGTCCTGCAGCGGACTTGAGAAGGCTGCTGCTGATGGGTAGCACAAGTGTGTGGGCATTACAAATTACTGTAGCCACATGCCCCTTTGAGGGCTTATTTAGATTCAAGAACATACTTCTCATTTAATGCACACAAATATGTCTTAGTACCAGAAATGAGACAAACACATTTATTTACAGCAGCAACATTGACATTCTTTCTTTCTAGACTACACTGAACGTCAAAAAAGTGAAAAGAGCCGTTCCTGAATTTGCTTATAATGGCACAAGTTACTGTGTAAACTTCTATGTACAAAACAACTTCTTTTGGGCAACCGCAGAAGGTATGTCCTTCAGGAGAGCTAGCAATAATGCTAAGCACACGTCCAAACAAACCATTTCTTTCTATAAAAGAGTTCAACCTGCGTGATTTGTCAAGTTGAGCACAGCATATAGTAAAACGGCCAATTCGCATCTTCTTATAGTGCATGCAATCAGGCATGCCAATCCCTTTACCGAAAAGTATTGTGTTACCAGTTTTCACAAATATTGCTTTCATTTTATGGCCACTGATTAAACTTGTAAACAACTCATCAATCCCCCCCATGGAGATACGCCGCGCCAAAATATCGGTAAAGACTGCACAAGGGTGAACTTCTCAATAATTTGCCTTTCCAGGTACTGTGACCTACACACATACCTTCCCAGTGTACCATTCATAGATTCAAAGGGATACTTGAAGTATGCCCACAAAGGACCCCACTTCCAAACAGTGTCCACGAGATGTAGTAGTAAATGAGAATTGCACGTCATATTTTCGATTCCATAGAGTTCATTGTACTCCTCGAGGAATTGCAGCATCTCACCTTTGATCTCATGCAATGTTTCGAAAGAAACAGATGAGCCTAGCCAATTATGCATTATGTTCACAAATGTCATCCAGTTATGATAGTGCCGGAAAGGATTAGTGTCGGCCAGCAAAACCGGTGAATAGAACAGCATCCAGTCATGCCACTCAGCTGACTTCCAGTGTGCGATGTCCTTAAATGACCGAGGTAGCCTTGATATTTCCCAAACAGGGGTCATGCTTAGGATTCTCTTGTTCATTTCTGCGGGGTGTCTGTTAAAGTAAAATTCCTTACACCTTTTTGACTTAAGCCACAAAAGAGTTGTGACTTTCACGAACCCCCTGCATGTAGTCCATGACAAAGCCAGAGCAGAAGTTGAAGTAGGCAAGCATCAAGAGCACACTTGTGCCACTCACACCACAGCTTGACTTCTTGTTTTCTGCCCTGGCTTTGCGGGCATGGGTAGCCGAATGACTCGTGCGTGTGAAGCTTTGGGGCGGATGGAGGGGGAAGGTAAGCTCGACAGTGACCATTACCGTTGCTGGTAATATTGCCCGGCAGCTCACACCAGGCACACCCATGCTTGCCATTGAACTGACTCATGTGCATCACTTCACGCCATGCCACATTGTCTACTGTGCAGGGCCCAGGAAAAACTTTGGTGGTTTTTTTGTTCCCATGCTGATCCACCTAATCAAGCCCAGTTGATGAAAGGGCATTCATTGTGCTTACAAAAAGCAATAGAAAGACATTCATATCAGGCTTCCCTGAACCAAACCAAAGCCCTGCCAGAAGCAGCTCATTAACAACAGCGAGAATCGGCCAGATGCCCAACCCACTGCTGTTAAAAAGGGGGACACCATCCGTATTAAAAGTGAGTGCGATGTCGTCGGGTCCAAGAGGCAGCTTCCTGTTACCTACACTGTTTGTGATGTCTGTGACATCATACACATTGTGATTTTGACCCCGTGAAATCTTGGTTGACGTCAGCAAGTCACGGATCTGTGATGCGAGGTCTAGTGAAAAAAAAAGAAGCTCCCTTTTGCAGCTTTTTTACTTCAAGAATTACGCTGTAGCTGCTGCACTAAACTTAGCGTTTCATCGACAAAGCCAACATACGCGTTGCAGCTGCTGCAGTAAAAATGCTTCACAGGTTTATTTTCACCCTTTGCAAAGTGCTTAAAAAATAAATACTTTGACGTTGGGAAGGTTGTCCCATCAGCAGGTGTGCACTAAGTAACTTCAAGAGGCTTTCTGTAAGAGGCAGCATAAGAGGTACTGCAGCGTTCAAACTGCAAGGCTATGTAAATGGTCTACCCCATTTGCAAAAAAAAAGAAATAAGAAAGAGAAAGTGCATTGTTTTTCTATGTAAAAGCATTGTTTTGTTCTCACAGCAACAGTATTAAATTTCGAAAGACTTCAAAATTATGGGCAGCCCACTTTCTTTTAAAGCATCAACTACTACTTAAGAGAACTTTTGGAGTGCAATGCATGCATACACAGCTCAAAAATACGCGGTTTTTACATTACACTTAAGGTAAAATTACTGGCGGCAACTCTAAGATATTTCTTGGTTGACATGTCCCAAGAGAAAACGGTAGTGGTCCCAGTGGTATGGTTAAATTCCCAGGAAAAACGAGCTACTCTCAGCTGGGGCCAGCCAGGAACTTAACCATAAACCAGCTGTGCGCGATAGGACCAGCTACCATTTTCTCTTGCAGTAATATTCAGTGTCAGCTTTAGTAACAGTAGCCTAGGGAATATTGGGTGATTGCGCGGTAGCTAATCCTGCACTCTCTGCACCGTCGAGAAATCAAAGAGGAAAGTGCAGGCGCCGGGCGCTCCACTCGAATACCGAACAGGCGAGAGCTGCACTGCCTGGATGAGTTCATGAGAGCAGCCAAATCGAAGACATCTCGCATTTCCTCGGTTTCTTTGTGGAGCGTGCGTATTTGCGAATTGTCATGGGGCCGAAAAAGAGGAAGTACAATAAGTACCTTCCTTCAAAACATGCGAAGTTCCTTCTCGCACAAAACATCGTCAGAGAAGCAATGCAGCAGAGACTGGTGAACCTTCCAGCGACGTGTTTGCGTAGCCGTGCTCGCAAGGCGAGACGCTGCTCGCCAGCAGCACAGTGGCCGCTGGGGCTGATTTCGTGACGACCGTCAGTGAACCAAACGATGGTGCGAGCCCAGTGAACACACATACCGAGTGCAACTCGGAGGGTGAAAGTGAATATGATCAACCGCTCTCCATAGGTTCTGATGACAGCGACAGCGACTTGACCCGGTAACGAGTCTTCGGATGCCACTGCCAGCGACTCTTCGGACACCACTGCCAGTGAGTGCTCGGACACCACAGACAGCGACGTTGAAGCCGACGGTCGTGGATTATTTAATGAAGACAGTGACCTAGTAAGCGATGCGTCTTGTGAGCACCACAAAATGTTCGAAATGCTTCCGAAACTGTTTGATCCATGTTCATTTTCAAATCCAGCACTAGTAGTTCAACTACGGGGCATCTGGTGTTGTTTTGTAGGTACCGTGCAGAAGGTTGTGTACGACAACCCGTCCGAAGAGCCTCCTGCCAAAACGATTGCCCGAGAAAGAAGGGCCCTGCGTGACCTTCTTGCTGAGGAACAGGCAGCTACGCATAAAAGCTCCTCTCCTTCCCAACGACAGAAATGTTGTTCCAGATTTCGTTGCTAAATAGAAAAAGGGGCAAATATCACGTTTGCCTTTCCGAGTAGGGAGATCACCGCCAGGGGGCCGACACGAGTGGTTGTGCCCCGCTTCGATTCCCGTTTTTGTCGCTTCAATAGCAATCTTTACGCCTGCCAGACCAAGTTGGTGCCCCTATCGTCTCTGTGAGTACCTCTGGCGTCTGTGGACATGATCGTTTGCCACCTACGATCATCGGGCCCCCCTTCACGACTGTGGAGTGTGCATTTAAGATGCTGTATGTATTTCGCAGAGTGTGCGAACTTCTTTTGCACGGGAAGATGATGTGGTGTAGTGGCGTATTTCGCAGAGTGTGCGAACTTCTTTTGCACGGGAAGATGATGTGGTGTAGTGGCGCCCTCTAGTAGAGCGCCCGCGCACTGTGTGCGCTTGGTTGTATTAATTGTAACTAGATGTCGTTGCTGTGGTCGCACGTGACGGGTCACGTGCGTATGCGTCTCGGTGCCGTCTTGTTGAACAATAAACGTTCTCTTTGGGTTTTGGTCTTGGTACGAGCAGGCCGCACTCTTTCTTCTTGGGCTTGTGGGTGGGCCCGGCGGCCGGCCTTCGCTCCCGTCGCCGCCGAGGCCGCTCGCCGTCGCCCACGACACAACATCTTTTTGGCGACGAGGATGGGATGATTTTCGTCTGCTGCGACGACGTCGTCGACGGGTCCGGCAGAATGAAAACGTGAGTGCGTTTGACCTCGCTCGAGTGTGACTGTCCGGCGCGTCTGGCGTCGCGAGGCCTAGCGTTCTTTTGTGCTGACGCTCGTCGAACCATCGCTTAGGCCTCGCCCTACTTCGTTCTTCTGCTTCTGCTCCTGCGTCTCTCTCCTTCCTGCTTGGCAGCATGGGCCTCTTCGATAACCTGCCCGTTTTCCTCGAATTGCCGGGGCCGCCTCCGATTCCGTGGCACAACTGGAAAAAATTGTTTCAGGCCCATCTCGAGGCGGCTGGCGGCAACGACTGGAATGACGGACGACGCGCGTCGGCGCTCGTCAGTGTTTTGGGTAGGGAGGGGCAACGAAGGTATTTTGCTGAGGCGGAGCAGGACGAAGCAAGGAGGGACGCCGCCAGTAACGTGACCGACGCTAATGTAACCAGCCCTATCGTGACCGACTCCGCGACCGACTGTAGTGTGACCGCATCCTCGGCTCCGGCCATTTCGAAATTCGACCAACTTTTGGAGCAGCTGGACCGGCTCTTCGCTGCGTCCACAAATACGCTTGTTGAACGACATGAGTTCACAAGCCGTCGTCAATTTCGGGGGGAAAGTTTTTTAGAATACGTGACCGCTCTAAAGGAGAAAGCCGTACGTTGCAAGTTCGGGCTGACGTACGCGGAGCGCGTCCGAGATCAAATCATACATGGAACGTCTAACCCCCAGGTTAGAGAAAAGCTGCTCGCACATGGCGAAAGGTTGTCTTTGGAGAAAGCTGAAGAGATTGGTCGGAGTTTTGAATCTTTGTCGTTGGCGAACCAAGCCTTCGGTTCGCATCAAGTACAAGCAGTAGGTCGACGAGGAGAACGTGGCGTCGCGGAAGATGACAGTCGGGGAAGCCGCCGCGCTCAAGATGGCGGCATGGAGAATCAAGATGGCTTGGGCCGCCGGGGAGGCCGGCGCGCTCAAGATGGCGGCACAGGAATTCAAGATGGCCTGGCCAGCCGGGGAGGCCGTGACGTCATTCCACCGGGTTCGGGAAGGCAAGATGGTGGCCTCCAAGATGGACGTTTCCATCCGCAGTCAGCTGTAGAGTTCCGCGGTACAGTTCAGCAGAAGAAGTTTGCAGGCAAGCTTCAGTTGTGCGAACGATGCGGAAATAAATGGCATAATTCAGCATTTCAAAATTGTCCAGCCCGAAATCGGCGCTGCAACTCTTGTAGCAAGTGGGGACATTTCGCGTCGATGTGTCGCAAGCCGGCACCAGTGCATCGAGTTTCTTCGGAGGAAGCTACGGGCTTCGCTCCGGCACCGGAACCTGTACAGCATCCAACATCCACGGAGATCAACTCATCTTCGAGATCTTCCGTCTTAACAGTCAGCACTTCTTCGAGGAAGGACTTAGTCGTCCAAGCGGAAGTCAGCGTCAACAATCCTCCAAGAAAGGACTTAGTCGTTCAAGCCGAAGTCAGCGGAGTGACCATGCAACTCTTAATCGATACCGGAGCATCCGTGTCGTTGATGACTGTCGAAGATTTCAAGCGTCACTTCAGTAAACAGCATGCGCTGTCCAAGGCTTCCGTCAACTTGTGGAATTTTTCCAAACAACGTATCGGCATCCGCGGCTCATTCCAAGCTCCTGTTCAAGTCTTGCAACGGTCTTGCTCCGTCACATTCTACGTCACCGACAAAGGGACATCTCTTTTGGGGCTCGACGCCATCCAGCAACTGGGCATTCAGATAGACGGTGCGTCTCTTACGTGTCGACTAGCATCGGTGTGTGCAGTGCAGTGTCCCGTGAACGTGCCCCCGGGTTTCGAACATCTCTTCAATGGCGAGTTGGGTCTTGTCAAGGACGTCTCGCATAAGATCCAATGGCGGCCAGGTGTGACTCCAGTTGCATCTAAGCTACGAAGATTGCCTCTTGCTCTCCGTGATCCAGTGTCCAGCGAGCTGCGACGCCTCGAGGACAATGATGTCATTGAGCGTGTCGACGCCTCGGAGTGGGTTTCGCCACTCGTCGTCGTCCGGAAAAAGAACGGGGACATTCGGCTGTGTGTGGACCTCCGGGAACCGAATAAGGCAATTATCATTGATGGGTATCCTTTACCGCATGTTGAAGAGCTGTTGCAGATGTTTCATGGTGCTGTTTGTTTTTCTAAGCTTGACTTGGCGTCGGCTTATCATCAGTTGTTGCTGGAAGAGGGCAGTAGGGACTTAACTACTTTTGTGACTCATGAAGGCTTATTCAGGTTTAAGAGGGTGTGTTTTGGTCTGGCGTCGGCGCCTGCGGTTTTTCAAAAAATAATGCCTCAGATCTTAAAAAATTGCAAAAATGTTGTTTGCTATCTTGATGATATTCTTGTGTGGGGAAAGACTCAAGCTGAGCATGACGCGAGCCTGGTTGAAGTCTTAACATGTATAGCAAACAGTGGCATGAAGTTGAACGACAAATGTTTTTTTTCGGTCAAGGAACTTGATTTTTTGGGTCACGAGATTTCGGCTGAGGGCATCTCACCTTTGGAGAGCAAAGTAAAAGCTATAGTTCATGCTCCCGCTCCTACGGACATAAAGTCACTGCAATCATTTTTAGGTCTTGCAGGATACTATGCCAAGTTCATAAAGAACTATGCAGAGATAGTTGAACCACTTCGCCTCATGCTCAGGAAGGGTCAGACGTTTTGTTGGTCTGATGATGCTCAGCGCAGTTTCGATCAGTTGAAAGCGTGCCTCACATGTTCTCCGGTTGTGAAGGTTTTTAATCCTGACTTGCCTGTAGTAGTAACTACCGACGCATCTGATGTGGGAATTGGCGCGGTACTGCAGCAGCGGTATGGTTCTCGGCTTGAAACCATAGCCTTTGCATCTAGAACTTTGTCCGAGACTGAGAGAAAATACTCTGTGGGAGAGCGCGAAGCGCTGGCTTGTTTGTTCGCGTGTGAAAAGTGGCACATTTTTCTTTGGGGCAGACGGTTCACACTTAGAACTGACCATCAGGCTATAGTGACTTTGTTAGCCGCAGGAGACTCAGGTCGGAGACCTTTGAGGATTTCACGGTGGTCAGCTCGTTTGCTGTAGTACAATTTTGACATCGAGTACTGCAAAGGGTCAGAAAATCTGGTGGCTGACGCTCTATCGAGATTACCCATTCAGACCGGTCAAGAACTTGTTAAGGAGGAACAGATAGTGTCATTAGTAACATCAGTAGTCGATAAAGAAACCGTGCAGCTGGCAACGAAGGCCGATGTGACGTTGCAGAAGGTAGCAGAGTATGTGTCAAAGGGTTGGCCTGATAAGAAAAAGGTACACAGTGATTTAACTGCTTACTTTCATGTAAGGGATGAACTTTCTGTTGTGGACGGATTACTCATGCGTGATGACCGTGTAGTCATTCCTTGTGTACTGGTACCTACGTTTCTCGAGTTAGCACATGAAAATCATCAAGGAATAGTACGTACGAAACAACTTCTCCGGGAACGTTACTGGTGGCCTCAAATGGATCGCAATGTTGAATAACATGTAAAGCATTGTCACGTTTGTCAGCTGGCAGACAAGTCTGCTAAGCCTCATGTAGCTCCGTTACAGCCAGTGGAATGGCCTGAAGGGCCTTGGCAAAAGTTGGGAATGGACATCGTCGGTCCGTTAGATGTGTCGTACCCCCGATTTCTTGTTACACTAGTCGATTACTACTCTAAGTGGCCTGAGGTTCTGGGCACAAATTCCATTTCAACTGAGGATGTCATTAAGTTGTTGGACTGGTCTTTCAGTCGGGAAGGGCTCCCTGAGGTTTTAGTGACGGATAATGGACCCCAGTTTGTCTCCAAACAAATGCAAGAGTATCTAAAGAAGAAAGGTATCCGCCACGTGTTCTCGTCGAATTATTACCCTCAGGCTAACGGCCAGATTGAACGGTTTAACAGAGTTCTCAAAGAACATTTACACGTAGCCAGACTTGAAGGCAAGGATGCTTCGAAAAGCATTACACAATTTCTTGGGTCGTATAGGGTCACACCACATTCAGTGACAGGTCTTTCTCCAGCTTTTTTGCTGCATGGACGTCAGCCTCGTTCCAAAGTGGATATTAGCAACTTCAGGATACGTAAAAAGGCAGCAGAATCGGACAATTTCCTGCCTCATGTTCGGAATCAGGTCTTCACGAAGCAGCATAAAGCTAAACAGTACTTTGACAGAAGGAAAGGTGCGCAGCAGACCCGCATAAAGGTGGGAGATGTCGTGAAGGTAAAATTCCGTAAGCAAGGATTTCTGAAGTATAGTAAGCCGTTGACAGTGCAAGCTCAGGTTGCACCTTTCACCTTTAAGCTCAGTGATGGAAAGATCTGGAACGCTTCAAAACTCACAGTCGTTCCGAAGGGAATCGAGGTTGGCTCAGCACCGTATTCCTTTGACAATGTTGAACTCTCGTCGAGGCATAAAGAGTTTTTGTACTCTTTGTCTAACTTGGACATTTGTGACAGTCAGTCCCCTAGTCTACAGTTGTCAGAAGGGACAAGCCCCAGTGTTCAGACAGACCCTGATCTGTCTGAGGTTTCTACCAGTGCAAGGTCTGAATCCATTGTCCCTGGGGAACCATTAGAATGTCAGGAAGAAAATAGTGAACAAACAGATCCAAATAGCCATGTAGACAACACAAGGGAAAATGAGGGGGCGTCTGGATCGTCAAATAATGCAAGTTCAACGTCTACGCGTCCGCGCCGTAAGACTAAGCAGCCTCAGTGGCTTCGCGAATATGTGCAGTAAGGGGTATACGTACGGTTCATGCTTTGCGTCATGTTGAACGTGCCATGTCTGTGTTGAATCGTATATCATCATTGAAAGTGTTTTGGACGGGTTTTTTTGGGGGGGACTTATAGAACTGTCGTGAGCGACTGATAGCCTGTTGTGTGAGTCAAGTGAAAGGAAGATGCACACATTCTTCAAAGCACGGGAGAATGATGTGGAGTGTGCATTTAAGATGCTGTATGTATTTCGCAGAGTGTGCGAACTTCTTTTGCACGGGAAGATGATGTGGTGTAGTGGCGTATTTCGCAGAGTGTGCGAACTTCTTTTGCACGGGAAGATGATGTGGTGTAGTGGCGCCCTCTAGTGGAGCGCCCGCGCACTGTGTGCGCTTGGTTGTATTAATTGTAACTAGATGTCGTTGCTGTGGTCGCACGTGACGGGTCACGTGCGTATGCGTCTCGGTGCCGTCTTGTTGAACAATAAACGTTCTCTTTGGGTTCTGGTCTTGGTGCGAGCAGGCCGCACTCTTTCTTCTTGGGCTTGTGCGTGGGCCCGGCGGCCGGCCTTCGCTCCCGTCGCCGCCGAGGTCGCTCGCCGTCGCCCACGACACAACAACGACCATCTAACCTACCTACCATGCCGGGGCCGCCGCTAGGCCTACATTACAGGCCTAGTCCGAGCGGCGGCCTCCCTGAGCTGTCGGAGCCGCACGCGTACTTGCCATGTACCATGCCCCCTTCGCCACCCCGCAGCTGCGCTATGGCGCGTGACAACACACCGTTAACGACGCAAAACCAACACAACACATCCTCACCGGCACCAGACCTTGTCAACGGAAACAGCGCAGACGGCCACATGGATTTCGACGACTCGAAAGGTAGAACTGCTCCGACACCTAACCCATGGCGTCAAATAAACTCCCGCAGGAACAAGTCCGTTACTGGTAACCGGGTACGTACGCCCCACGAACGCTGCAACACCTGCCGTCTCTGCACAAAAAATACTGCCTCCTCGCTTTCCGCCAAACCACTTTATAGCTGTCATCCGACCGCATGACGGACAAGTTAGAAGATGGGATGACGCTGATATAAAATATGACTTGTCGTTGTGTCTTCGTCATCCTCTGTTATCTTTTTCCTCATGTATTCATCTCGCATGAACTGATATGATCTTGCCAAAGGTCGATTTTTTTGTAATTCTGGCCGACTTGGCGAGGCGGATATTATTCCATGTCTTTTATTGATTTTGTCTGTGAGAATAAACATGTTTTCGGCTAGCCTAGCTGGTTTGGGAACGACCTACCTTCAGCAATATCTAATGAACTTGTTATGGACTTGATAAATCTTCCAAATCTACAAAGCCGTCAGCTACTCATAATTCTGCAAATAATTACACAGCAAAATACATTAACTACAGCAGTATATTACCTCTGTGACTTAAAACTAATCCAGAGCCCTTCACTACAATAACCTACGTGTAGCTTCGTTGTGTTAAGCCCCCAAATTTTAACAGATTCTGCGCTATAGTTTGGCTTCTATTTTCAGTTGGCTCTTGAAGCCACGAGTCGTCTCAATGCCCAAGTTTCAGAAATGGAAGCAAAACTCGTCAAAGTGCAAATAATATTGCCGACAGGAAGCTTTCAAGACACTGACCAGTACCTGCGACCAAAGAAGGCAGAATTCTCTCTGGTTACAGAGGTAAGGGAACTTTGCTGTGTGGGATAGAGAAGGTAAACTTCATTCTAGAAACACATTAGCGTGTGAAATAAGGGCTGCACAAAGAAGCATTGCCACATGCTTCCACTAAAACCCTGATTTCATAAAATATTCAAGTTTGAACTGATTTTTGTTAAAGTAGGCAAGTATGCTTTGTCATGGTTAAGGGGGCAATCCCCCCGTGGGAATAAAGATGACGCGTCATAGCGGAGCCAGAGGCCAACGAAGATGAAGACGAAGAAAGAGAATGCAAATTTTCCGCGAAGAGGGCGGACGAATGACGAGGTGACGCGATGGAGGCATGTGGA